>NC_056739.1:441892308-442121530 GCF_019279795.1 Protopterus annectens
ATTCTAGAGAACTCAGTTTTCTCTATTGTTTTCTCCTTCACTGGCACCACCATTTTCACAGCTCAGAACTAATCCTGCCAAAATCAAACTTTGTATCCTTTATTTATTTATTTGTTTATTTATTTATTTATTATTTTATTCTCATTTGTTTATCAGGAAGTTTGACTGGGTCAAAAAGTACCCGTTTTCAATGGAGGCCTAGGGAGAAAAGCTCTAGATACAGTAAATTACATACAGGTATAAAGAATAAATACTCATAAATAAATAAATAAATGCACAAAAACAATTACCTTGCAGACTACAGGATTTTAAATAAGGAAAACACATTGCAATGTGTATTATGAAAAGTTTCTATGAATAATATGTAAGGAGAGAGAAAAAAGACATTGAGTTGATAGGAAAGGAAGTTAACAGATATGTAGACTTAGTGGTATGGTCTGAGTGAAGCAGTGGGATTATGAGTTAGGGTCAATATTAAAATGTAAAGGAATGTGGTTGGAAGTGAGAGGGAAGAAAAAGCAAGTATGAAATGTTTTGTCTTAAAGGGCTTCAACCAGAAAAGGGAAAAGAAGTAGGATAAACAATGTTATAGTGGAAGCCGGAGGTTAAGTTTGGTTGGAAAGAGAAAGAAATAGGTAGGGTAGTCAGGAATTTGAAGAAGGTTCAGCCTGGATTAGTAAATGAACAGATCCACATTTTGGATAAACGTTCCTTTAGTTTGTGTTTAAAAGAAGGTAGGCTAAAGACAGACCTGATATGAAGAGGTTAAGAATTCCAGCTTTTTACTACAGTAAAAGTAGAGGCTTTTACCATGAGATTTGTTTGGTTTATGGATCATGAGAAGTTGATTATCCTCTGAATGCAGTGGTCTGTTTAAGTTGCCATTAGAACTTTAGAAATTTAATTGACTTGTTCAGCATAGGTAAGCTTGCCAGCAGAAGATTGCTGGATTCATATCCATTTTGAGAGCGTGTGCATGTGTTTCGGCTGTTTGTTAATCATTTTGTGTTGACTGAAACAGTTTAAGCAGGAAATCTCAGGTATGTTTAGTGTCTGCCACTGTACATTATTTTATGATGCTGCAATCTCATTTAGAAAATGAATAAGAATCATACCATTATATCATTTTCATATCTATTACTGTAGCCATAGTATCAGAGAAATTTACTTGCTTATTGTATACGCTTACATTCATCATATTGATCTCTAGTGCAGTAGCCTTAGTTATATGGGTTATATCCTGCCAGGAATATTAACAACCAGCCAACTTCCAAAGCTTCAGGGCACCTTCCATGAGCCTAAACTGTTGGGCCAGACTAAAAAGATAAGTTTGGGTACTAAGCCCTTCAGAGCTATATTACTGTCAAAGAATATGATCCTCTGGGGATATCAAGGGTCAGCAGTAGGCTTGTGCTATTCCTTTGCTGGGCAGATAAGTTCCCTTTGGGGAAAACAACTTCCATTTAATCATTTTTGCTTTTTATTTTAATTTCCTCTTCAGGAAAGTTACTTTAAAGCTATGAGTTTGTGTTTTAATTAACTGTCATGAGACCGTACTGTACTTTTTAACAAAAGTGCTCTTTTTTCCTGGCAGTTTAAAGTTTTTTAAAGTAAGTGAAAAATGTTTTTTTTTTCCTGTGGAGAAATTATGTTTATTTTGCTTTGTGTGGGTGGCATTGTGTTTTAAAGTGCTTTTTACCGTGTTTGCCTTGGGAAAAAGTGACTTAGACTTTTGATTTTTACTGCTATTTGTTGCTTGTTTTCCTTGGGAAAGAGGCACTATTTCTGGCTTCACCCATGGAACAAACTGTTGGTTTCATGGTCGGTCCTTCATCCAGCCACAAAAAGAAAAATTGAAGCAAACAGCCTTTGCCACCACATAAGGCTAGCAATTTGCCTCAGCCACAGGTGAGTGACTCTACTGTTGCCATTTGTTGCGCCTCAGACCATTCATCTTTTACCCTGAATCTCCCCGCCAATTATCAACAAAGAACAGGTAGACACTGCATTCTCTAAATCTACAAACACTGCTTCAATGTGGAATGATGACATGCTAGGTCGCCTCTTAAGTAGCTTAAATCAGGACCTATCAGGCCCAATAGAATCTCTATTTAATCACAGCCTCTGAACTGGCTTTGTCCTGATAGAGTGGAGTACAGCTACAGTCATCTCCTGCATAAACAACCATCAACTGACCCAGGAAATTACAGACCCATAAGCTTGAGAAGTTTTATTTATAAGGCCTTGGAAAGAATAATCACAGACCTGATAAATAATGACATAGGAAACCTCCAAACACTAGATGTGACCCAATTCAGTTTTGTTAAGGGGAGGTCATATCTATTAAATTTTGCGAATTTCTTTGAGGAAGTCACTAAGGCCATGGATGAGCGCAAAACAGTACATACCACCTACCTGGACCTGGCAAAGGCATCTGTTACAATTCTGCATTTAGGTATTTTAAGTAAACTCACAAAACTGGGCATAAATCCCTATGTCACAAGATGGATAGTCAATTGGCTCATAGACAGAACACATGAGATTAAAGTGGGTGAATCCAGTTCCAGCAAGAGGCCAGTTACTAGTGTTGTGCCACAGGGCTCAGAGCTGGGACCACTTCTGTTCAGAATATACGTCTCAAACACCAAGGGCAATGTGGAAGGCCTCTGGATGACAAAAGTTGCTGATGACTGCAAGCTGGGTGCAATTATTGAATTCCCCCAACAATGTAGATATTCTTCAGGAGAGTATAAATCAGGCAAATGATTGGTGTCCAAACCATGGCCTCTAACAAAATGTGAAGAAATACATTATTGTACCCTTGGGGAAATCAAATACCACAGCTAACTGCAGCAGGAACCACACACCTCTAAGTGTAAACTCAGAGGTGAGAGATCTCAGTACATAAAAAGATAGTAGCCTAAACTTTAACCATCACAGGTCCACAGTGGTACAGAAGTCCTTCTGTGTGACACAACTTATAAGTGGAGATTATAGTCCCACTGTACTCAGCCCGCATTACACCAAAACTTGGGTATAATGCACCATTTGGAATGTACTTGACCAGGCATTTACAACAGCTGGAGTGTCCTCACAAAGAGAATACAGAGTGTTAATAACATCGTATGCAGAGAGACTAAAAACCCTTTCCCTTTACTCTGTCTCCTACCAAATATTAAGGGGTCAGCAAGTATAAGAAAAATAAAAACACAGTGAAATGTAAAGTCAGCTTAAAGTAACTGGATAAGCACTTTCACCAAGAATGTCTTTATCAGGGTAGGCTAGGGTAGCTATTGCAAGATCACACATCCTCTCTACCCTTATATATGCCTCTCCTGTACTTACCAACCTATCAGAAACCGATCTCAACAAATTATCAGGATGTTACAATCATATAGCCAGATTCGCTACTGGCATGGCTTTTAGGACCCACCATTGTCAGAACCTCAAAGCACTGGGATGGCCAAAGTATCTTACCCTTCTACAGTTCAACCAGCTTATAGTAGTGCATAAAATACTCCATCAACCTGATAACACCCCTGCCCTCAAAAATATTCTCATCCCTCATAGTGCCCCCAGGCCATTACGCTCAGCTGATAAACTATTGATACTGACACAAAAATCCAACAACTCTGCAGGTGATGCTATATTTGCCAACTCAACCAGCAAAATCTGGAATCTATTCCCTATTACCGTTACCAAGGAAGCCTCACTACCCCTGTTTAAAAGAGAACTCAAAAAATACCTCACATCTCATTGGTTGTGGTCTTATTCTAAACCTAACAACTTCACTAATACATGTCTTGCTACCCAACCTGCTGTTATCTATGCCTCATAGCATTTGAATGTCTAAGCATTGTGAATTATGAAATCTGTATTGTATTTTACGTTCACATTTTCTGATACGTCTCTGCCAATCAGATGTAAGTCTGCACATTGTGTATATTAATATCTGCCAGTATTCTTTGTCTATATTTTTGTAAACATGACTGCCTGAGTTTATCACTCAGTGATGTATGTACTGTCTCTTTTTTGGTATGTGGAGCTTTTCTCCCTGGGCCTCCGCTGAAAATGGACATATATCCAGTCGGACTATCCCGGTCAACAAATGTAAAATAAAATAAAAATAAAATAAAATCAGATTCTGTTGTACTATACTTTGCTCATCAAATTTAAACAGAGGCTTAGCCAATTAAAGTCTACTTCCTTAACCTCCACCCTTTCAATAAAGATTTTAAAGGGAGCATTCCATTTAGTCCAGGCAGCTTATCTGCCTGCAAATCAGCAGTCCAGTGAGTTTCACCAATCTCAGTCAAATTGCGGAGATCCTCCATTCTCATATCTTTAGTCAATACTTCAAGCACCATAAAATGAAAACTATGGCCAGGAAAATGTATAATATGTTGTGACAAGGCATTGGTTTTGCTTTTTAGCCTGATGTCACTTAAATAGAATAATACCCTAGATTGGCAAGCTGCCTTTAACTGTCTGTGGTACGTTTTTACTTGGATGAACTATTAAGGGATGACCATGCCTGACCTACAAGGCATTCACAGATCCAGCCCTGATGAAACTGCTTCACATCCACAAGACAGACAGGATGAGGGTTACCCATTCAAGGGATCTAAACTTAGTCAGTGTCTTAACCAAAACGTGCTGGAGAGATAAATATGTGTGTCAGAGATTGCTCCTTCTTTGAAACAGGATACCAATACACATTAAGCAATGCCCTTCCCTGGCCGTCTTCAAGAGAAATTTGGATTGATGGATGGGGAATCTCAAACTCAGACCTGGGGTAGTACCTATGTCCCTTCTGGACATGGACAATCTGTAATATCTGCAAAATACTCAAGGCATATGTGCAAACCAATGCCATCTTCCTGCCACTAAGGGACATATACTGAACTAAACTGGGTTATATTTGCTAGGATTGTAAAGGCTCTTAAGCTGTTAGCCTAGTAATCACTTACAAACCTATGGTGTAACACCTACAGCCAGTATGGATCAGGGGTTAGCTACATCCTCTGCTGCTGTTTGGGGCTCTTCAGTGGGTAAGGCAGAGTCACTCTTTTCAGTCCTGGGACATGGAGCCAGGAAAGCTTTCTTGTTTTTCTGAATGTTGTGCCCATTCCTAGGGAAGATGCTGCTGCCACTAATAAGACTATTGTCCTCATATTTCCTGTCAAAAAGAAGCCGAAAACTTAGCACGTATCGAGTCCTCCTCAAATTTCCTTAGACAGGAGTAGTTTACAGAGTCTGGCTTAGAGTTTAATTCAGGCTAATCTCTGGTAAAAAAAGAGGAATACCTCCTTTCTTCAAGAGATTCAAAATTCTAAAGTTGGACAGGAGGATGAAGGGACAGAAACATACCTTTCTCCTCAGACTTCTGATTCAGACACAGAGGAGAGCTCAGTTTCTGATTCTCCCTGTGGTGGTTTCTTTTTCTCTGAGACTATTTTTAGAATGCACTAGTGTTTTCAATGTGAGAACACCGAGGTTTCTCACTCTTGCAAAAACTACTATGAGATGTTACAGAAGGAATTTCCAGAACCTGTGCCCATTCCTCCAGTTTTGTCTGCCTTTGGGAATGTGTATTTTACTGCCTGCAAGTTTCCTTATAGTCAGCCTGCTGCTCCTAAAATGTCAGATACGATGTGTAATGTTCCTCAGGCTTTCAAGTTTTTATACACTCTTCCCAAACCTGATCCAGCATCTATAGCTTCAGTTAATCCTACTGCTGCTAAACTCTTTCTGATAAGGATGGGAAGATTATTGATGCGAAAGGGGGACAAGATATACTTCTACAACTTTGATTTTCAGAATTTTGAATTGTCAGGCTCATATGTTAAAGTTTACCGTGACTAAATGTGAAAGTATAAGGGATGCTTTGTATGAACTTTCTTCTTATGTGGAAAAATCTGCTTTAAACAATTTAATTGCTTCTATTGCACAAGTCACTACTTATTGCATAGAATGTGTGTACGACTCTGTTGATACTTCTTCCAGGGCTATGGCCACTTGTACTGTTTTGAGGAGGTTTGCATGACAGCATTCTCAGAATCTCCCAGATGATGTTAAAATGAAATTGTAAATTCTCCCTTGAATAGAGATTAAGTTTTTGTTCTCTCTTCTTCAGAGATAATTAAAAAGTGTGATGAATGAGGTAAGCTGATACAGAGAAATATCCAAGATTCTTCATCTCTCCTTATCCAAATTTTCCAAGGGATTCTCTATCTTCTCCTCCAGTTCTGGTAAAAAAATCAAAAAAGAAAATAAACAGTCTCAACAAAATGCAGGGATGCAGACATTTAAGAAAAAATGACAAGAGGGTTCCAAAAAGAATTCTGGAAATTCCCAAAACCAAAGACAGTCCAATAAATCAGAATGACTGTTTATGAAATGTTATACCCCCACCTACACTTGCACTCCCTTTTGTCTTCCAGATAGTCTGAATCTCTATTTTGCTGCTTGGCAACAGATAGTTTCACACAAATGAGTTCTAAAGATCATTCATCAAAGTTGCAGATAGCAATGGGAGAAAATTCCCCCTTTTCCTGGGGGTAATTCCTTATCTGCCAGACTAAACTCCTTTGTTTTCACTTGGCCTACATAATATGCTGTCTCAAGGAGTAATGGAACCAGTTCCCCTTTCACAGGAGAGAAAAGGGTTTAATTCAAGAATGTTTTAATGCCAAAGAAAAAAATGCTTGGAGACCAGTTCTGATCTTTCTTTCCTGAACCTGTTTGTGATAGTGCCCAAATACAAAATGATGTCACTTCACAATCTGTTATCTCTTCTTCCTCATTCAAGACTCCTCATAACACTAGATTGAAAAGATGCTTATCAACACAACCCAATTTATTCAGATTCTGTGTGTCTGGATCACATTATCAGTACATTGCCTTACCCTTCAGGCTATCCACTGCACCAAGAGTGTTTACAAGGTATCTAGCTCCAGTTATAGCTCCTTGCAAGCTAAAGGGTATCCAGATTTGTTCTCATTTAGGCAACTTGCTTACCTTTGCAGACACTTTTTCAAAGTATCAGGAATGTCCACTTGACTTACAGATCTTTTACACAAGCTGGGATTCCAAGAGAACATACAAACTTCTTACTTGACTCCTTCTCACAAGATTGTGTTTCTGGGATATCAACTAGACACTACAGTTCAAAGAGCTTTTCTTCCACAAGAAAAAAAAAATAGAGCTATAGCTGGATCTATTTTTAGGGTTTTCTACTCAGACTTTGATCACTGTGATGGAATACCTCAGGATTCTGGGTCTCATGGCTTCTGTGATTCTCATGATACCCCAGGAAAGACTCTGCATGAGAAAAGATACAGTGGTATCCGAGGTATCTTTGGTCCTAGCATCAACACCCTCTGTCTTTTCAAACTCAAATGCTGGGGTTTGTCAGAAGAGAAATCACTTGGTGGAGATAAAAAATATCCTTAAGTTCAGGTCTCTTCTCCCTCCCTGCTCCAAAGCAGTCACTCACCACAAACACTTTGGACTTTCCTTGGGGAGATGTTTCAGGAGGGTTAAAAGTGCAAGATGTGTGGGACTTACATGCCTCTCGACTGTACAGGTTTTTGCAGAATGTCCAGATTGCTGCCTCATATTTTTTGGTGTGTTCCCCCTAATATCTGTCCCTTTCTGGCAAATAGCCAAGGATTGGAGTCAGGAAATAATGACAAACATTTGAGTTTAAGACTCCGCATCCATTGGAAAATTCATGCTAATGCAAAACCTATTATTCTACCAACTTTCTAAGTTTGTAAGAGCAATATTTAAAATCTGTGCCTATTTGTCCCTCCATCATTTTAGGCTTTGTTCACATTTTTTGCTCTAAGAGGTTGAGAGGTACAAAGAACAGCTGCGAGCACATAAATATAAAAGAGATGTTTGCCCTAACCAAGGCACTCAACTCTCTGAAAAATCAAGATGTTACAGACAATACAACAGTCATGTGGGGCATCAACAAACAAGGGGAAACTAGGTTGTATCCCCTTTGCAGACTAGCCATGTTAGCTTGGGCTATAGCTTCACAGCATAATCTCACTCTACATGCATCCTACATTCCATCAGAGCAAAACTGTGTGGCAGACAAGCTGAGCAGGACAAGGGTAAACCCTCATGAATGGAAACTAGATCAGGGAGTCTTCCAAGGATCGATTAATCTGTGGCAGTTCTTCAAGTAGACCTATTGCCTCATATCTGAACAATCAGCTGGGAAGATTCTTCTCCAGGATTTCATGCAAGAAGGCCTGAAATACAGATGTCTTTTCTTTTCCTTGGACAGGAATGTTCCTGTATGCTTTTTCACCCTTTACAACAATATCCAGGGTACATCTGAAGATTCAGGAGGAGCCACCTGAGATTATTGTGGTAACTCCCTTCTGAATCAGGCAACTGTGGTTCTCTCTTCTTTTGAAATAGGCAGGGGCAATTACCATGAGCTTTCTCACAGACTGGATCTACTCACACAAGAACAAGGATCTTTGATACACCCCAAAACCAATCAAATTCAATTCACTGCCTAGATGATAGGATTTTAATTCCTTTTAGGCACCTGTTTATGGGGATGTGCAGCAGGTACTTGTAGAATCAAGAAAAAAATGCTACTAGAAAATCATATATTATCAAATGGAAAAGGTTTTCTAGTTGGGCAAGCAACATAACTGGCACCCATTTGGGGTTATTCTCTGGCTTTGTGATATTTGTGTGAGTTACTATCCAATGTCCATTCTTACTCCACTATCAAGGTTCATTTATTGACCATTTCAGCATGTCTGCCCATGGATCCTTGTCTTTCAATGCATTCCCATATCACAATGTTTTTGAAAGTGATTTTGCAAAAAAGGCCTCCAAGAAAACTGGTGACCCCTCCTTGAGATCTTAATTTTATGTTAGACAAGCTAACACTTGTTCAATTTCAACTAGTTAATCTTGCTAACTTGAGGTCCTTTAAATGCAAAACAGTTTTACTGATTGTTCTGACCTCTGCAAGAAGAGTGTGTGAGTCAACTTTATCTCATTTTCCTGAGGGATGGGATTTTTCTGAGATCTAATCCTTTTTTTATGCCTAAAATGGTATCCAAGTGTACTTTAAGCCACACTATCCATCTCCCCATTTTCTTTCCTGAACCCAAAAATGAGGGAGAAAGGATACTCCATATCTTGAATGTCTACAAGCAATCCAGCTACTATCTTCACATGGCTAAATCTTACAGATCTTCAAATCATGTGTTTGTTTCTTGTGAAGGTAAAAAGAAGGGACAACCTGTGTCAAAACAGGCTATTTCCAAATGGATGTCTGAGCCTATACCTTTTGTTATGCTCACAATGACAAAACTATTCCAGGTAGGGTGAAGGTCCACTCTACCATGGTCTTCTTCATCTATGACTTTTTGGAAAAGGTTGGGTTCTAGAAGTATTCTAGAAGAAGCAACTTGGTCCTCTATACACACTTTTACAAAACATTACAAGCTTGATGCCTTCTCTAACTCTAGATCAGGCTTTGCTAGAACCATTTTCCAGGGGCTCCAGGACCCTTCCCCTTCCACCTCCTTAATGTTGTAAGCTTGATTAGTCTACTCATATACCTAAGACTGCTACTGCAGCAGTGATCAGTATGATGAACATAGTATATGCAACTCAATATGTATGTATGCATGCCTTTAAGAAGCTTTCTAGGGGCTTGCACAAATGTATAAATATTGAGCACGTTTGAGCCTGACTGCCATTTTGTAGTAAGCTGTTGAGATGTAAGCATGTATATCTGTGTAGTCTGTCAGTTAATCAGTTTGTTTATATTTTGTACTGTTGCTATCCATCCTGATGTGTTTCTGTGTAATAAAGCATATAAACAAACTACCCCACCTGTTCATCTTTAATGGGAAACCAGATGAGTGACAGTATAGTTGTGTAAGTAATTTTAACATAACAGTAGATGTTCAGATGATCACTGCTGCAGTAGCAACTCCCTCCAGCCCATCCCTTTGTTTTTGGCATGTTGTTTATGTCTGGGTGTTGTTATTTATTTTGTGTTCTTCCTAGCATTGTCCTTTCAGGGCTCAGCCTCCCTCTCTCTGTTGGCAGGAAAGCTCTAATGGGCTTGGCTCTCAAACTTTTCTGTTAGTCAGCTCATCTCAAGCTGTCTGACAGTCTGACCCCTTAGAAGGTACTCTGAATCTTTGGAATCTGGATGGCTATTGCATCCTTGGCAGGATATAACCCATATAGCTAAGGCTACTGCAGCAATAATCATGCAAACATCTACTTTTATCCTAAGTTTACTTACATAATTGTACTTTCTTATTAGATTGAATGGTTAAAATGCTGGCTGATTCTACTCTGTCATCAGCTAATGCTAAACCACACTTTGTATGGAAAGGTTACACCCAAGGTAGCTAATTAAAAACTGACATTTAACACCCAGTTGATTAAATCTACAGATGATAGAATATATTTTTTCAGAAATATTGAACATATCAGAGTACGAGTTAAAATATTCCTTAACAAAATATGACTTAAAATGAAAACTTTAGCACAAAGAAAATATAGAATTAATAAAGTCTATCTTCAACTGTGTTTCAAAAGAACATCAGAACTGCCCACGGGGCACCTACTCCTGTACACTTCTTTGATGGCAGCTACTGTTTACTGCTGAAGGAAGCAAAGTGCCAGGTTAAGCTAAATGCCTACAGGGCAGATGGTACTAGTGAACACTTGTCAATAAAGATAAAGCTAAGAATCAGGAGGCTTCAATCTGGTATGATTTTAACAGCTGATGACCATTGCATATCAACTCAGCAAATGTCATCTGTTGATAATTAGTGACTTATGTTTATGTTTTAGTGAAAGTTTACCAATACATTTTTCATGTGCTTTATTTCTGCCTTCCACTGCTGCAGCTTTGATTTGTATTATTTACAATATGACTTCTATTTGCATAAGACAGAATTATGAAGAGAAAATAAATTCTATGCTCTCTCAGATGTGATAAATAAATGCTGAGGAAGGAAACCGGGTATTCAAATGATGCAATTGATTTGAACTAATGCACTTATTCAGAATTGTTACAACTTTTTTTTTTTACTCAGACTGTATGCTTTGCAGATTTAGACATGACCCACAGTGAAATATTGCATTCCATCATGCTGTTAAGTTCAGCTATGATTATTAGGTTTTATGGGATATTAATATAACTCCCAGCAGTCTTATAGTACGGACAACTGCAGGTGTCTATTTTCATGTTACTGAAATGCTTTCTCTTCTTTGTGGGTGGTATTGCATTGTATTGTATTATAATGTATTTATTTATTTATTTTTACTGGAATACACTTTGTTGTTACTTGAGCTGTGTTACTTTTGAGTATAATAAAGGTCAGGCACTGGGCAAACTCCATTCCTGTTGGATAAGGCAACATCCACAGTGACTAATCAAAAGCCAGGAAAGCTATGCATTGACAACTAGTACAGTATAAGTATTAAGGCACATAAGTGGTGACAGAGAGTGAAAATAGCTGGCCTTGGTTATGTTAAGACATAAGGCATACTGACTTACTTCCATTTTTAGTAAATGATCATTTTGCACCATTGTACTGCCTTAATGAGATGTCATTTTTAACCAGCTACATGTCTATGTTCAAACATCTTTGACTGTTGGACCATGATAATGGCCAATATGAAAACTACTAGGCAAAGTGAGCCCTGCCACCTAATAATACTTCTTCATAAAATAGAGGGCTACATCAATGAGTTAAGGGGCCAGTTTATCCAGGTTTCATATAACTGTAAGAAAACTACAAATGCTAGAAATCCACAAACTTAAAAACATTTTTGTATTGGGGAGGCAAGCCCTACTTGATGTACAGTATGGGGTTGGAGAGGAGGAAGAGACTTCATCTTCATTCCTTGCATACTTACACATACTAACTCTATGATCTGAAGAATGTAGAGAAAAGGCAAACAGGCCTCAAGAAAATAATCTGTTTGCACATACCATCTATAACTTTTTTACTGCAACAAACAGTAAACAAAACCTCATCGGGTATTCAAAATTCTGTCCATATGCTGTAGGCACAAACATGATATTACAGATCTGCCCAGAGTGGAAGGGAAACGTTTACCATATACTTTTTTCATATGTTTATGTACTCCTTCTTAGGACATAAAGCCATTAAATCCTATAAGTGGGGCCTCCGGGGCACTGTAAAAAAGCCTCTGATTTAAAATTGTCAGTCCACTGATCTCAAAACATTATTAGCTTACTAATAATACTTTACTGATTCAATACAGTGAATAGGAACTATTGTTTTAGATGGAGGCTCGATTTCTGTTTTGCTTTCCATGGTTCACAACATACAAAAACATATTGACTTGCATTCTATTAGAAAAAAAATCACAGTGGCTGTGCACCTTGCTTTGAACTGGCACTCAATGCCTACTTGTATTATTTATAGGTTCTTAGGTAAGTAATAGGCTAGTTGCCCTTGTGGGTCAATTGAAGAGTAGCCAATATCCCTTTTGGTGCTTGAATTAACAACCTACCCTATTTGATGTTATAGTGACATTACCCATCCTATAGTTGATAATTATATATTGCCCTAGATTAACCTAGTGCAAGTAACTGGGATCATACCATACATAATTTTAGGAGAGCTCACAATAGCATCCTGAATGGCTAAGTGACTACAGCATCTGTCTGGCAGTAGGGGAGGTGAGGATGATTTTTGCAGAGGACTGTAATTCAAGAGGATGAAAGTTTTGCATAGAAGGCAAGGTAGATGCAAGGTGATTAGCAGAGAACCCTGTTCTGATAATCAAAGAAACAACTATAAGTGACATGCATGTCCTACAAAATACTGTACACAACTGTAAAACTGAAGACTTGGTTGTGTTTTATTACTTTAAATATATTTATAAATGATTATATAAAGCACTGTTAGCATAAGAAGCAAAGTACTGAGCATCTGACAGGAATAATATAACTAGGGTTATCAAAAGAATGCAGTACAAACGCAAGGAATGATAGTATCCTTCTGATCAAGTTTTCCTTCAGGATAAATTTATCTAACAAAAATGCTGAAAATAATTTTGAAGGTGCTTGAATTTGCACTTCTAAAATCAAGGACGTGGACTTAATAAAAATTAAGTAAGAGGGTGTTGGGGTGAATGCCCCCACAGTATCTTTTTATTATATATTATTTTAATTTGTTTGAAGATGTTAATGAAGTAATTTACGATTAATGTATTTACTTTGATACTTAGGAGGTATATGGAATAACTAGGCTTAGAAAATCTTTAGGTTTCTGCTTCTTTCTTTCTTTTTTAATATTCTAGTGGAAAATGAACCAGCATTCTATGAAAAACATTTGTTATATGTACTTGTCCAAATCCTGTATTGTGAGTATCTCCATTACTCTTTATATGCACTGTGAACATTTCCTCCACAATGTACACAACTTTTATTTTCCTTCAGCAAGTCATTTAGAATCACTATTTAGTTTACGAAAGGCTTTAAGAGAAATGGGTCGCTTACTATAGAAAGTAGTGAGTAGCATCATTTATACAAAATGCTGAAACAATGCATAGGAAGGTACATACATTTTTAATACATCTGTGGTATGTGATTTATGAGTAACTCCAGAGGGCATTGCCTGCCTGCTTTCTATATAGTTCTAATAAACTGAAACAAAAGTCCAAACATGTTAAATGATGAAGTAGTTTTGTTCAGTATTCGAAACTGCAAGAAAGTATCAGCAATCAAAAACAGTGTGAATAATGTGGAAACGTATAGATACTCAGTGCAGAGAGGGAACAGATATGAGATCGGTAATAATTCCAAGTCATTCACTCTGGTGTCTTTATTTTGAATTTTCCAGTATAGGTTACCTATTGAATATCCAGGTTATTGCAGCACTTTTTTTTTTTTGCAAGGAACATTGTATAAAGTAAAATTTTACTGCAGGAAGACATTTGGTTGAAGCACATTTTTGAAAACTTGAAATGTTAGACATTTTCTTCACTCATTGTCTCTACTGTCTGTTGATCATCAGTCCCCCCATGGTGAAACAGTCCATTCATTCCCCATCACTGTGGCAAGATTCAATTAGGAGAGGCCATCATTTAGACAGTGATCGGGGGGATATGAGATTTTCTGTTAAGTTTACCCAGTCCTAAGACATGCATGTGGTAAGGTGTAGGGGAGGCATACAATGGGCTGGTGAAAGAAACTACCCCCTTACTTCATTAAGTGGTGTTCCCCAGACAGTCCTGCCCCTCCCTGAGGCATGAGTGCTGAGCTTTCCAGTGTCAGTCAGGGAGTTGGGACTTCTCATTATCCACTTGAATATAGGCAAACTCCACCCTCCCTCAGGAGAGATGAACAGGCCATACCTTTTTATTCCTCCCACTTCCCTGACTGTCCCACTTGTGGGCCACTAATCAAACCCCTTAGGTGACAGTCAGAAAACTTTTTCTTGCACCAGAGATAATATAGTACCCAGTTTAGATAATGTTATGCTTAAGTGAGTCCTCTGTAAGTGTCAGACTATTTCAGCGAAAGTGCATACTCTTCCTTGAGTTAGATGTGGGGAATTGCTCCCTACATCACCCAGGGCTTTTTATTTAACTTAATTTCTTTTGCATTTTTGCTTAAATTATCCATCATTTTAGCATTGTGCAACATTTATACATGATTTGATACTGGGCTACCATCTTGAGGATTTCAGTGTCATTTTGTAATTAATAGGACTAAGCAGACTAACAAAATTTCTGCTAGTTCAGTATGCATTCTCACTCCTTCCAGGGAAAAATATTTAATCTCCAGTAAATGTAAAACATGTTTTGATAATTAAAAATGAAACTTGATTAAAATAGTACAACTCCAGTACCCTAACTTATGTTTCCCTGGGAGCATCAGACTTAAAAACAGACAGCTTACATAAATGCCCAAATACCATCAAGCAATTAACAGTTAAACAATCAAACATTTACTGCAAATTCACATGCCATAAAATTTAAGTAGCCTTTTAAATAAGAAATAAAACATAAACAACATTACAAAACTAATTTCCATTCAAGCTCCTGACGTACACTGTAAGGTTTCAGAGTATATTTTAAAATAATTAATACAAGTGCTGGTCCCTGCACAATTGCTTTGACTTTGATTTTGGTATCCATGTAATGTTATCCATCGCAACTGCTAAATGTCATAAGCACTGTACTTCTAGCAGAAAAAAAAATGTTTCTTTTAAGACTCAAACCTGCATCCTTCAATGTTTTCTCTAACTTCTGGCGGCGGTTCTCTGGTATAAAATAAGTAATGTGGATCTTATCCAAATAAATGGCAATGAGTCACTCCTTCTAATAAGCTTTCTAAAGATTTTATTTTTTAATGCTGCAGGTACAGATGACACTTTGTATAGTTCTATATAAACATTCATATATGCCTACTTATGGTTAAATAATTCATAGATTAATCACCCAAGCCCTTTGCTGATGAACATGACAAATACATAATTTAGAACACTTTTGGCCCCCTGCCATCTGTGCTGGAATGTATACTTGAAGAATGGCATACTATCGCTTAACAGTTAATTTATAATCTCCAAGAAAGGCCCAGTAAAGCTAGAATTTCACTGTGTAATACCTTAAACCTCCTGTAGTGGAGGTCCATAAGATACATGCAGATGACCCCCTTCAGGACATGCTGGTGTTTTGACTACTTGGCTTCTAAATGCCCATGGCTTTTTAGTTTTAATTTTTTAATTCTTTACTGGTGCATTCAGGCCATTAAAGCCAAACCCACTAGCTGTGTAATTGACGTTTCACTCTTTGTCTGAACCTGGCAGTACAGCAAGAGTGGATTGTTTGGCCATATATTAGAAACACAGAGCTTAAAGACAAACCTGATGTCCTTAACACTGTGGCTGCAGAAGATTGTACTACATTAGTTTTATATATTACACAGCTAGGCCTTTCTTGTAGTTTTCACTAAAACGTTTGCATTACCTTTTTGTCCTTGGGTTTGATGTTATTTGGGAGATTCGCTCTCCTTTATTTTGAGAGCAGTCACATTTATTTCAACAAGTTTATTCCATAGAGTTCTCACCCTCAATCTGACAGCCTAGGTCAGTGGAAGAAAGTAGATTAATGACATCTTAGGTTTGGAAGAGAGACCCATATTTTAATGCTGTTGATTCCAGCTTGTCATTTTAATCTTATAAACCGTTGGCTAAATCACCCAAAAATGTTCTCAACTGTAATAAATATCTGTTATTACTATACAATTATTGCAGTCACTTGCTATACTAAAATGAGATTAATAGTCCTTTCTTACCTACACTGATCCAAATGACATCTACTCCCCTTTACTTATTTCTGTTATCTGAAACTGAAGCATGGTTTAGGTAAGAAAAGAGGTCAATTAGTTGTTGCAGGTGATGATTTATATTATGCCTAATTAAAATGACTGTGATATGTAACATGTTTCTTTTTCTTTATGCTGTGTATTCAGACTTTAGATATGTGTTATGTATTTGAACTCAAACTGAATAAAGTATTTTGAATCAAAAAGAATAAAAGACTGCCAACCACCTTCATTCATTCTCCATTATGATTCATAGGTAAACTGCTGACATATTTTTCCTTACTAGTATCTCATTCAGATCCGCATTTCTTTAATACAGCCAGTCATACTCCTTGTAAGCCTTGCACCCTTTCATTTCATCAGCAGATCAGGTTATTTCACTAATTATTTATCTGTCTTCCCATTTATTGATATTTCCCTGTTTTCACCAGCACTCCTTTTCTACCAGTTTTTTACACTCAAGTTTAACTCTGATGTGCTTCCCTAAATGAGCAAAACCTGTCAACGGTTCTCACTTTTTTCAGGCATCCTTCCTTCCCTACATTTTAGCATAGCAACATCTCAAGAGTTGCACTATTCTTAAAGAAAAACTTCACTTTCCACTTTAGTTAAACCTTATCAGAGTTTTTTCTCTCTGCAGTATCACCTACATTTAGATTAATGCTCATTAACTTTTAAACACTTTAATTTTCGTTACTTCCATGTTTTTTTTCCTTGCAGCGGATAATGAAGTTCTTGCATTTTTTACCTACTCACAGGGACTTTTCTTCAGCTTGTGTAACAATGGCTAGATGCATTTTCTATAGTTTTCATAGATAATCACACTGTATCTTGCTGAGGTCAGTAAGGTACTAAAAGCACATATTAGCTAAAGTGAAACTGTTTTTCTGCAGATTTAGTTCTATATGAAGAATAAGGATGAGTTGTACTATAACACTGCATAAGCAAACAAACTGGTACATGCTATAATTTTTGGCCATTTAAGTGTTGATTTTATCCATATAACTATAGAAAATTAAGGACAGTTTGAAATGGTGCAATCAGCTTACTATCCTTTTGAAGTGAAAACTTTCAGTCACAGTTGAATGCCCAGTGCTGACAGACTTGATAGCACTTTTAACACCTAAACAATTTTGTGAGGAAGGGCTTGGAAACTACATTTCTGAATACTTAAAAAATTCCTGCTGTATACCTGTTTGCTGTAGAAAGATGTAAACAAGAATGTCACTGACATCACTGTCTGCCACTGTATATAGGGACAGAAAAAAATCTACTTTATTATAGTAAAGCTGTGTTAACTTGGAGAGTGCATAAACTTAATTGTGAGATCCAGATGAAGATACTGAAAATTATATTGTGCCTCTGTATCAGTCACCATGATAGCTCTGCTGGAGTAAAGGAACTTGAACTATAAGAAGAAACAGTTAGTATAATTGTGATGGACTGGTATAACACAGAGCACAGTATATCAAAATATGATGAAATGTATAGAATTATGTGTTGTTTAATTTCTTGGTAGAGTTTTCTTTTCAAAGTATCAGTAGTTAGAATAGTGGTTCATTGGTAAGACCTATGCTTTACAGCTTCAGGGTCTGGAGTTCAGTTCAGATATCTGATTACTTTATGTTTGTATTTGTAATGTTTTCCTCTGTTTGTCTAATATGGTTTCTTTCCCTTTTCAAAAGCATGTTGATTGGCTGACTGGGTATGACAATGCATTAAATTACATCCTACATAACACACACACACATTAATGTTGTATTTATCCTTGCTCTTATTGTTTGAGTCATGGCTGCAAAAGACCAATTCCCTTTCCCGGTTAAGAAATAAAGTAAAAGTAAACCAATGGAGCTCAAAATTTCATTCTATTTCTCATTCTCATATATGCTGCTTTCATTTTACTTGGAATCTTCTTATAAATCCTCAGAAGTGCCTAATAAATTTATCCAGCTTTATCAATCTTTCTGCATTTTATCATAGAAACACGCTCAACCATTATGCATTCAATTTTTTAAAAAAATTTAACTACTCTTTTAAACACAGTTCACTAAGTCATCCGTACAGTATGCCACTACCCTCCATCTTGAAAAAGTCAGGTCTGTTGTAATCACAAAAATCCATAGAGCTTTGCTTCTCTTTTTGTGCTTCAGTCATGAACCATGCTGTATCATTCTTATTGTTGTCTGCTTGTTCATTGAATTTATATTCAATTTCCTATTCAGGTCATCTTCGCTCCCATGCTAAAATAAGACCATATCATCCAGGTAGCGTCCATATAGTACCCACATGTCCTTGAATTCAGGGTTCATTATGTAGAGGTCTTCCCACTGTGCTAATACAATGTTAGCAAATGACGGTGCACAACATGCGCACATTGCCACCCCCTGCACCTGCTTGAATAAATGCCCCTCAAAAGTGATAAAATTGTTGTCCAGAACCATTTCCATACAGGACCTGATAGTAAGGATAGTGTCATGGTTCAATGTATTGTTTAAGCATTTTAGGATCGAAGATGACCTGAATAGGTTCTTCATTTACATCAACAACACCACCAACTTTTTGAATTTTACCATGACCAAGGACCATGACACCTTGAATTATCTGGATGTTACTATTAAGAAAGATCACTTTAAGAGTAGGTTTACTTTGCACATTTATAGAAAACCTACCTATTCTAACTCTTTGTTGCGTTTTGAGAGTTGCCATCCTCTGCATCAGAAAAAAATCAGAAAAAACAGAAAAAAATCCCTTGTCAAGGGTCAATATATGAGATTGGCCAGAATGATGTCTGACCAGGATGATTTTATTAAAGAATGTGATGTCCTAATGGGTATGTTGCGGAAAAGAGGTTACCCCTTTAACTTTGTCAATGACATAACTGAAGAAGTCAAATCAAAAAGAGCTGGGGGTATTTATTCTACACTCTTGGAGAAGCCTGAAGGTTTGAATAGAACCTCTGGTTTGGTAAAAACTGACAGTTTTAATAAGGCATGCGTCCTGCCCTTCACCAGGGATTTTTTTAACATTAGAAGCATAATTTATGATTTTAGGACCATTTTTTGTTTGGATGAGAAAATCAGCAAAAGGTTGGGGGAAAAACCTCTTGTGGTTTACAAAAAGGGCACCTCCTTGAAAGGCCTGGTGGAGAGGAAAAAGTTAAAGGCAGGCCTTGGTGGAACTTTTAAATGTGGGAAGTGTGGACAATGCCCCTATATATTGGACACTGATTCCATTAGAGTCAGGAACTATGGTAAAATTACTACTATTAAGAAGTGTTACTGTTACACCAAGGGAGTGTATATATTGCAACCTGTATGGTATGTGAGGGGTACTATGTGGGGAAAACAATCAGAATCCTCAGACAAAGAATATATCAACACAACTATGATATACTAAAAAACAAAGAAACCAATGCTTTATTTAAGCATATAAAGGTACATTCAGCACATTATTTTAAATTTTTTTGTACTTGAACAAGTAGACCTGGGTCCACGAGGGGGCCCGATGATGACTTCCTTAAATATTTAAAGCTCAAGTGGCAGATTAAATTAAATGCATGTCAACCACCTGGGCTCAATGACTTGTTATCCATTAGTTCTGTATTAAAACTAAAATCAGCTTTTTTTATGTGATTTTATTCACAATCTGTGTTTTAAATCTTACTTCAATACACAATACATTAATGTCTATGTGGTTGGTAGGTGGCAATTGGTGTGTTGAAGTGGCAGTTACTGTGATTATGTGTTACTGTCTTTTTAAACTGCTTAATTATTTTACAGGAAATGATGTTTGCTTTGTCAACCAATGGCTATAAGGGTTAGGGCATTTAAATATGGCATTTTTTGTTTGTTCTTGTTCTGATGAAGTCTTGTGATTTTGACGAAAGAGCTTAAATTTTTCAATACATTTTCTGGATTTAGTGCTGCAGTGTTCCTTTTGTGATCCTCTTCATATATTTTTTACTTGGCTTTGGTGTTCGTTATTTCCAAGTCTGTTTATTGTAGTGACAAGGTTTAGGTCCCTGGAGTGTGTAGCTCAGAGGGATTGGGATTTCTTTAAGTGGAGCATGTCCAACAGCTTTGCATGTTAGGCAGTGATTGCCTCTGAGTAGGCGATATGTGACAGAGTAAGCTGGAGTTTTTTGAGAGTGTCTGCATAGGGCATCTGTTTGAGGCCAGTAATCCTCTTTGTGAGGTATTTCTGTGGCCTTTCCAGTTGTTGTAGATGTCTTGTGAGGTACATAACAAAAGGGGCGTTGTAATCTATAATGGGTCTAATGAGTGATGAGTGGAGGGGAACAATGACCTCTTTTTTCCTGGATGAGAAACCTTTTGTAATGAGGTGTGCCACGTAGAAGGATTTCCTGACTACTGTGGTGATGTGATTATCAAAGGAGAGACTACTGACCACTTGTGTCCCAAGGTCTCATCACACTTTCAGTGTTAAGTAGACTACCGCCTATGTGGTAGTTCATGGGTGCAGAGTTTTTTACCAAAAGGGATGACAATGCACATTTTGGCATTGAGCTTAAGGCCATGGCTTTGACACCAGGCATCTGTCTCAGTGAGGCCCTTTTGTAGGATGTCCACATCATTAGGAATTTTGAACTTTGAACTTTGTTAGCCAAAGTCCTTCTGTGGTAGCCTGTACTTCAGAGAAGTAGATATCAAACAGGAGAGGACCTAGGACTGAACCCTGTGGTACTCCACTTGTCACTGGTCTGAAGTTGGATTTAGAGTCTGCTACTTTCACAGTGTGGGTTCTGTCAGTGAGCCATTTGGCAACCCATCTTGTGACACAGGGATTTATACCTAGTTTAGTGAGTTTATTTATAATTCCAGAGTTGGGGATGGTGTCAAAAGCCTTGGTGAGATCTAGATAGGCTGTGTGAACCACCTTACCCTCATCTACCACTTTGTTGACTGCTTCAAAGAAGTCTATCAGGTTTAGGAGACATGATCTGCCTTTTACAAACCCAAACTGGGTAGAGTCCAGAGTTTGGAGATTATCAATGTTATTGTTTATAAGTTCCATGATGATACGTTCCATAGCCTTGCAGACCAGGCTCATCAGGCTAATGGGGCGGTAGTTCCCAGAGTCCTTGGTGGGTCCCCCTTTGTGGAGTGGGATAACCATTGCTGTGTGCCATTCAGTGGGCACAAAGCCTGAGGTGAGGCTATGATTGAACATGGTACTTAGGTGGGGTGCCAGTTCGTTCTGTAGTTTATGTAGAATGCAGCCTGGGATGTTGTCAGGTCCCATGGATGCTGTGTTCTTGGCTTTGGAGAGTGTGTTTACCTGTTCATCCATGATTACAGGAACTTTGCATTCTTCCGTTATAGAGATGGGCCCTTTAGGGGGTGAGAGGGGTAAAGTTAGCACTGAACCTATCTGCCAGGATGTTGGCAATATCCGTTGGTTCTGTATATTTAGTGCCATTGTGCTGTAACTCAGAGCAGATCTGAATGTTGCCATTGAGATTCTTGACATAGCTATAGAATGCTTTGTGGTTGTCTTTTAGAATTACTGGTGATTTTGTTTTCGTAACTAGCTTTGGAGGATTTCATGAGGGATCTCAGCTTCTTACTGAGGATGACTACGGAGTTCCTCCAATCATGAGATTTTACTCTTTTTTTGCAACAGCTTCTTTCTTTTCTTGTAGAGTTTGTTTATGGCAGGGGACCACCAGATTGGCTTCCTTTTTTTGGAGGATAGCATCTTGGTTCTGTTAGGGATTGCATGATCCATTCACCCGTGTAAGTGCTTATAAAGTGCATTTGTATAGGATTAAGCAGCTGTACCTCTATTGTCTGTCAGCATGGGTGTCGTGAAGTTTGCCACTTCTGTCTTAAGAAGTGTGAAGTTGGCTATGGAGAAATTTTTTATGGTGGTTTCCCTAATGGGAGGTGGGGTTGGGATGTGGATGTCTAGGGTGATTAGCTTGTGGTCGGATCTGACCAACGAGGAATTGACCTTTGGTGTGGAACACCAGTTGCCCATGTTGGTAATGACCAGGTCGTGGATATTGCTGCCCCTGGTGGGGGTGTGGATAAGTTGATCCAAGGCGTTGGAATTTATGAATTCCAGAAAACGTTGAGCACAAGAGTTGATACATGAGCAGTCTTCCCAGTTAATGGTGGGTTAGTTTAAATCACCCATTATTAGGGTGTTAGGTTGTACTCTAATATTTTGCAGTGTATCAAGAAATGAGGAGTGGGAATCCTGGGGCATGGTGGGGGATCTGCAGCAAGCTACAATTTGGATTGCGGTCTTGCCCAGAGTTAATTGCACTTGGATAATCTCAGATGCATTATGCTGAGCAACTAGCCTGGAGGTGTGGATATCCTTAATGAATATGATCACACCTCTGCCTTTAGTGTTTTGGTCCAGGTAAGGTGGCCTAAAGGTGTGGTATGAATTATAGCCTGGTAATGCAGGGGTACTCCCCAGAGTCTTGAACCAGGTCTCTGCCACTGCACAGATGTCGATGTTCTCCATTTTAAGGAGTGCCTCGAGTGAGTGCATTTTGAGGTTTAGACTTCTAGCATTATGTATCATTACCCTCAGGTTTTGCTTGCTTGTACCTGTTACGGTGGTGAATTTGTCATTTGAACCTTGCCTAAAAAAGGCAATATAGGGGTGGCAGAGCCTTAGCCAGAATCCCAAGGGCGACAGGTGCAGGCCATCTCTGGCAAAGCATCGTGGTTTGTCGATCATGTCATCCCAGGTAGACAGATACCAGATCCCCTTAGAATGACACCAGAAGCTTAGCCAATTATTGAAGTCAATCATTTTGTCCTTGTACTGTGGTATCATTCTGGATGATGGCAGGATGCTACTCAGGGCTAGGGTCATACCATTATCTGTTTAATCCATTTGTGAAAGCTTCACTTAGCAAATGGCTGACCAGTTCTGTGACAGAATGTTCTATTCATGCACCAGCCTTTCACTGAAGAAAAAAGTTTTTCTTATAGCTAGGTGGATATTGATACACTCTTTCAGCTAACTGAGCTCCCCTTTTCCCTCTTCTGTTGAATCCTATATTATTTCATTACTAGTTTATATAATCATTTCATCCCCCTTCTTTCTCCTCTTTTTCAGAGTGAAGAAATCAGTTCCACAAATCCCTCTTTGTACTCTATCTGTAGCAGTCACCACCCCTTTTCTTGTGATTTTTCTTTGCATCAAATCTGTCACCTGTACCCAAAAGATCAGAAGAACTTTGCACAGTATTGCACATGTGGCTTACAAGTGACACATACAGTGGTAAGGATACTTACTGATTTCATCAATTTATACCTCTCTGGGTGTACACCAGCAACTTGTTTGCTTCCACTGCAACTTTTATTTCTGCACTGTCTTAGAATCAAAGATATTTATCTTTGTTTGTAATCTATAGTTTACTATCTCATCAGCTGGTATATACTTATGGAGATCATGGTCTGTATTTATAACCCTTGCATTTTGCAGCACAGACCCTTCTCAACCTTTCAGCTACTCCTTTGAGAGCTCTGTTAAATATTCCTTCCATCCAACATCATCTTTCTGAAATTTCTTTGTTGTCAATGAATATGGTCATTGCATTCTCAATCTCCTTAGGTGTTGTCTGTCACAAATATATTCAGGACTACTGAGCCAAGATTCAGGCCTGAAGGACTCTGTTGTCTACTTATATCTGCTGACATTGCCTCTCTTAGCAGCATTTTCCTTCAATTTAGACATTCCTTCGTACACCTGGCTGTCTTTTCATCTGCCACCCTAACATTTATTTTAAAAGCTGTTTGTGAAAGAAAGAGTCGAAAGTATTTTGAAAGCTGAACCGCACCACATCTGCTAGGTTTCCAGTGCACATTTTCTGTGAATCAGTCACAGAACTAGATAAGATTGGATTATTCAGATATGACTCTTTGCTGGCATTTGATATGGAAGCTGCTGATTTCTAGGAACTACAATATTCTTTCTCCTAGACAAGTCTGTAGTTAATTGGATTAATTATTGTTCCTGTCTTGTGTAATAGAACCAATGCATCCACTTTCCATAAATGCAGTGATTTGCTCAGATAATTCATTCTTACCATTAGTTGAGCACAGTAGCTCCATTTGGTATTGTGTGTATTCCTTAAGATGTGACATTAGACTGTTGTCCCATCGGGCTGAATTTGTGCTAGTGGATGTAAAAAATCCCATGTCACTTATCAAAAAACAGTAGGGCATGTTCCACAGTGCCTTGACCAAATGTCCTCCTGGTCAATATGAGCATGCCTCTCAATTCTCCAGATTTTCTTTGAATGTATAGATTTCCACCTCAAATTTTTTATCTGTTTCTCATAAAGTTGTGGTTTTCTAGCAAATCACTGGCAAATCATTGAGAATTGAAGTCAGAAAATAATGCCAGATATTTGAGTTTCAATCTTCACGCCCTTCAAAAAATTCATACTAATGCAGAACCTGTTATTCTATCACATTTCTAAGTTTTTAAGAGCAATATATAAAAAGTGTTCCTATTTTTAGGTCTTTGTCCCCCAATTATGTATGGCTTTGTCCTGATTTCTTGCTCTAAGAGAACTGGTTGGGAGGGTGGCCTAATGGTTAAGGTATTTGCCTTACAAACACAAGGTGCAGGGTTTGAGTCTCCCAAGGGATAACTGGCTAGGTTTAAAGTGGCTCACAAGAGCAGTTAGCTTAGTATGAACCTATGAACCTAAGAGGTTGACGGGTATGACTATGAGAACCACCTTAGGTCTCCCCTGAGAAGAGGCCACTGGCCTCGTGGGAATATTTACAGTGCATTACTATCACTTATATCACCTAGGATTCACCCACACACTTTTCATCTTCCTTCATCTTGGCCTCTGCAGGGTAATAACACTGCAGAGGCCATAGGTTCATAGGTAAAGCAAGCTTTTCCTAGTGGAGAGAATCAAACCTTGCACCTTGCATACTAGAGACAAACACCTTAACCTCTGCACCACTGGGCCTTTCGTGTATGTAGTTAGCCCTGTTCACTGATTTTGCAGAGTACCAGTTTGTGAAAGACATTTCCCACTGTTCAGTGACTGGCAAAGTAGCAGTTTGTAAAGGCCCTAATATCAAGCATAGGATTTCTCTGTCTCTTTGCTGATCTATCAGTTTAACACTGGAGTAGAGTTGATTTCATCACAGTTAAGGGATGCCAGTGCTAAGAAAATGCAGTACATCTAATAGATTTCTTTCCAGTTCTCACAGAATTCATTTACATACTCTATGAGACCGAGTACATCACAATTTCTAAAAATGTATGTGGATCAACCCTGAAAATAGACAGTTGTATTTATCTGGTATTAGGTAATAAGCAGAAACTAAAACTGGGAGATAAAAGTTATAGTACACATGTCAATTTGTTGTAAAATATGCTAAGCCTCGATCAAAGGTTTTGGTTGTTAGTAGGTCCTAAGACCCAAGCCTTTCATAATTATGCAGTTATACAGTTCTTTGTTTAAATTAAAGGCATATCTTCTTAAAGCTAAGTCCTTCTATAGTTTTGAAGATGTGACATGTATTAAAGCATATGAATAGAATCAGAGCATTCATAACAGTAAGGCATGTGATAGAAGGTGATACGAAAGTCTAAAGGTTTCTGATTTGAGATATTTTTAATCTAGCTGCCTAGCTGGAGCAACTTCAAAAGCATTTGACATCTTCAATATCATTCCAAACAGCAGGAGGTCCACTTTTCATGGCATCTTTGATGTGAGCATATGTTTCCATTACTCCCTTGATATGCAAAGTCGCTGAGCAAGCCTTATAGCTCTGCACAGCAAAAAGCAAAAAGTCTCGATTTGTATTGTGTTTAGAGAAAAACACAATGTGCCCTAGACATTCGGGGAGGAGATCATTTGCGGCACTTACAGCACTATTCTCATGAGTATTCATTTGTGCGTGCGCACGCGCACACACACATATACACACACATTTTATATATATATATATATATATATATATATATATATATATATATATATATATATATATATATATTTGTAGAAAATTAAAATCAACATGAATCTACAGATCTGCTTCATAGAAAATAATTTTCTTCCTCCTGCTAAGAAATGTGTGCTGTACTGCAAAAACTAAACCCAGTACCAGTGAACCTTTTCTCTGATGAAATATCTGTTTAAGCCTTTCAAGTGCACTCATATGAAATGACTCACTGTTTAGCTGTCTTTACTTGTTTGACTGAAATGTTGCTAATTAAGACATAATTAGTAAGAACTCACCTTTTTGTAAGCAATGCAAATACCCTGCCTCTGAATGACTGTGATGGGTACAGCCATGGCTTTGCTCAAGTCCTCTTATCTCTTCTCTATCAGTATATCTCTTCTCTATCAGTAATGCCATCAGCATCTTTTGAAATGAGTCTTATGTGCATTAAAGCAAGACTGTCCGTGGCTTAGATTCACTCTTTCTGTGGGGCACACTTTTCTTTTCTCTAAGTTTCATCCATAGTTTAAGAAAACTGAGCAAAAGATAGAAGCTTTACTGGGGTGTGGTGATTTGAATCTGTCAGCGATGCTGCCCTTATTTTTGATACGGTAGTGTCACATGGGGGATGAGAGAACATCATTTTACTGCATAGGCTGCAAGAAGTGAGATTTTTATGTAAATAATGTTATTTAAAAGATCAATGGCTACTCCTGTATTTGTTATTACTTCTGTAGACATGTTTGCTTGTGATGTCTAACATTAAAATCAATTTATTTCTCTGATGGAGGTGGTTTTGGCTGACTGGCAGGATCCCAACAGTGAGTTCTGAAGGAGTTAAATCTTGCAGGTTTGAATATGATATCCTTTGACCCTGCTTTGTAAGTTAAGACACTTACAGAGATGAATAGCCCTGATTCAGCCATGAATACATGCACCTGTGTCCACAGGGTTTACTAAGTTAACCAAGATTGAATAAGTACAGTGGGAGTACACATTCCTTTCATTTAGTCACCTGTATACATTTCATTATCCCTAGGTGACTTCAGCTGAAGAGGTTATGCTAACAAGGTTACCAACAGACCCTGACAGTTGAATCCCTCATTTTTCTTTAACCTTACAGCAGAATCTGCCCAGGGGGTAAAATATACCTTCTCTCAGTTCTCTAAACTTTGAAGATGTAATAGCTTTTTCCTAGTAAAACTACCAAAACAGCATGCTCACCCACTCAAATTTGATTCTAAATGTCCTAAGTATTTATGCAGAAGCAGACATACTACTTTTAAACAACTTTCTGGCCAAAACCTTTAATGGGAGCAAGAATACATTTTGCAATCAGTCTGATATAAAACACATACAACAAACTCATGACATTTAAGAATGAAAGTGGCACATTTACAAAATATCACTTGGTATCTCTGCTGGTATCAAACTTCTAAGAGTTATTAAAAGTATTCAGTAATCTCAAATTCTGGTGTTGCTTCAAAAATACATACATACATACATACATACATACATACATACACACATAAATAAATAAATAATTCCAAACAAAACTGAATATGTTATTATCTTATGGTCTTCGCAGAAACTAGAAATTATTTGGCTTTTTCATATTTGCAGATACTGTTCTTACACACATCTCCATTTTAAATATATGCATCGTTTTTCTGCATGCAGTCTACTTTTACCAGATCATAAGCATTATTCATATTTCCGCAAATTACATTAGATTCAAGGAAATTCAAATATCACAAATAAAATCTCTGAACACCACATTTCAAGAAAATGAATACCAGCAGCTGTTTTTAATGTAAAACTATCCTCTCTTTGTCAAAAACCTGTAACTAAAGAGTGGAAGAGTACAGGCTTACTATAGTTTTCAGTCGGGCAGGGAAAAAAGTAGCCTTGAAAACTGTGTGTCATGGTAACCATTGTTGGGATACAAATAGAAATTCTTTTATATTTATTTTCTTTCAGTTCATGTATTTCAATTGGCTGAAATGAAACATACATTCTACTTCACTGCTGAGTAGATAAACACCCACATACTAATATATTAGAAATGAGGCCTTTATTCTTCATGACACTGTCTTTCTCTAGAGAGATTTCTATTAACTTAAATTAAAAAAGGGAAGCATGGTATAATATATCAAATAAGCTCCAATAATAAGTACTGCCACAGTGAAACCTTGAAATGCATACATGCAAAGCTTTACCATCAACGCATTTATGGTTCATATGCACCAATTTATCTTGTCAGTGAAAATTTGATTTGTGTATGAATGATGTTTTCGGTTAGTCTGTTATATACATCGTTGAACGTTAAGTCCTTAGTCCCTTCTTCCCAGTATTTCATTTCACCAACCATCTTTGTTCTTGCTGTACTTGGAACAGAGAGATCACAGTTACTGAATGCACTACATTTGCCTTTTATGTTGTTTTTCCTTTCCACAAGGTGGTGTGACCATAAAATTATTATGTTTAAGTAAAGGATGCAAGGAACAATGTGTCCCATACAGGGGTGATGTGGAGTTCAGCCCTTGAAGAAAGCATGATTTTAAAAGGTTTATTAGTGATGAGGAAAATTACTTTCAGGGCAGCCACGGTGGTGCAGTGGTTAGCATTGTCGCCTCACAGCAAGAGGTTCTCTGGTTCGATCCTCGGCTGGGGTGCCTTCTGTGCGGAGTCTGCATGACCTCCCTGTGGTCGCATGGGTTTCCTCCAGGTGCTCTGGTTTCCTCCCACATCCCAAAGACATGTTGTAGGTGGACTGGACATTTCAAATTGGCTCTAGGTGTGTGTGTGTGTGTGTGTGTGTGTGTGTGTGTGTGTGTGTGTGTGTGTGTGTGTGTGTGTGTGTGTGTGTGTGTGTGTGTCTGTGCCTTCCGTGGAAGGTTGGGTGCTGGGCTGGCAACTCGACACTGTAAAAACTCCACTGCCAATCATGAGTGGACAAGTGATCCGCTGTGGTGACCCCTAACCGGGAAAAGCCGAAAGAAGAAGAAGACTTTCAGGGAATTTTCAGTGAGCTGAAATAAAAGCATAAATAAAATAACCTATATCCATCTGTTGTGTAGTTGTTTAGAATGAATAAACATTACTGCAGTGATAGAACGGCCAATGAGTACCTTACTAAAACTAATGTACAAAATAAAAAATGAAATGTTGCTGGCTAAAAAGTGTTTATGTGACTACACCTTACCTCTAAACTAATGTAAAAATTGTTTTTCAGTATAATTATTACCTCAAAATAATGAAAGCCTTCAGGAAATGCATTACACAGGGACTAATACATGAGATTATTTGTGTAAAGAGATGATAATACTACATTTTTATCTGAAAAATTCAAAAAATTTTCTAAATTTATGGATTCACTGTGTTGACAGATAAATTTGTTTACAATGTGGGCCCTTAACATGGCAGTTCTCTGAGTCTACTATTTTTATTGTTGCATGACAAAAAATAAATCAAGGTGGAGGAGTTTGCTAAAATCTCATTGCAGTTAATTGTAAGTCCATGATATAACCAAAAGGGTTGTTACATTAACAGGGTAGAAGGACAGTCCTTCCTGTTCAGGAACAGTACATCAGAGAATGATGACTTGTCCACATCTTGTATCAACTTTGGAAATGGTTAACTAATGCTGCATTGGCTGGGCATGGTGCTTAGTTTTCTACATGGTGGGGAGGTGCAGTGGCTAGTCCCTGAATAAAATTTAATTTTATGTAGTATGGTATTTACATAGTAGCCACATACATACACATTTGGTAGCAAGCACTTTTGAGCTCCTATGTTTGTAAGTTATGAGTAGACAACATTTTGCAACTGTTGAAGGTATAGATTCCCTTCATGTATATATATAGAAATATATGCACAGATTTGCACATGCGCTCACACCAACACCTATACATAAGTGAAGCATTCCATCTAATACAGCAACCACTGGCTGAAGTGACAATATAGTACTGCTGCAGGAACAACATCCTTTTCAGATCTAACCATTCTGTGCTGTTGAAGTGAGGTTATTTCACACTTCATTCTTTTAATTTATTCAAAAGCTAACTTTAATGCAAGTCTAGTGCTTTTATTTAAAGAAAAGCTGTCATGTATATTTTGTTCTGCATATATTTCACATGGGATATGCTGGATAAATATAGACTTTTATTTAAAAAAAAGGAATTTTGCAACAAGATAATTGCTATAATCTTGGTGTGTTTTAGTAGCAGGCAAGTGAGAATGCCCAGCAGGGTATGTCTAGTTTGGCATACATAAGATACCAAGACCCACTACTTCAGTAAATACAGTCTGAAGTCATTATAGTACACAAAGGTAACGCTCAAAAGTGATAGTGCAAATGCCACTGAAAGCATCTATATTATCTTACATATCTAAAGTCCTATAGTATCCATTCAGCTGTAAATACCAAAAGGGTATTGCATGTGGAAATTCCATGCATTCTTAGATGCTCATAATATCATAAATGTTTCATATTAATTGTTTACTTGTTATGAGATTTGCTGAAGTTTTTTAGTATCTTTGAATTTTCTGTGCTGGTCTACTGTCTGTCCTCTAGAGGCCAGGCAGCATACTGCAGAGAACTAGTCTATTGGGAGTATGGATATGTGCTTCAATACATCCGGTCCAGCTACTGTGCCAAGACATTGCCTGGTAAGCCATAGTGCATTCAACAAATTCTTGTTGAGTCAGCCCCTATTCTTCAATAATTGGTACTCATGTGTCAAGACTTTACCACGGCTCTCCATCTGGAAGGGAGAGCAGATACTGATCTCTTACTCCCATCTCTCAGTGGCTGGCTCCTCCTACATACAAAATTGCAACTATAGCACAGGTCAGTTAACAGCTACCGAGGGTTTTTTCCTTCACCATTAAACTAGCTCCAGCAGTATTCAGGGACACATTTAGCAAAAAGTGCAATCAACTTTGCTTACATAAAATTTCAGACATTTTTGTTGCAACATTTTCAATGTTTGAAAAGGCAGATTAAAGACTGCTGTATGATACAGTAAATGAGTCACCTGGAGAATACAAATGGCTGTACTTATTGTGTGTATATGATGTGTTATAGCCAGTAAATGAACATTTACATCTATTCATTTATTTATTTAGACATTGACCAATGCCACACTGGAATGCTTATTTAGTAACAGGTGACATCAAAATGTTGTTCTTCTTTGTTTTTATGCAAATATAAACACAGACACACACACACACACACACACACACACACACACACACACACACACACACACGCACACACAGAGGTATTATTCCCATTTAACGTAACATTACCAGTGATATATGCTCCTGAAATTTGGAAAGTGGGTTTCATTTTACAAATCCACTAGAAAATATCAGCCACTGAGCACTCCATGTAGTTATAGCTCTCCAGGCTTCACTTCATGTTTTTGTCAAACCTTTAAGGCACTTTTTAAATAGTATCAAACCTGCTATTGGATATTATATATGTGCATAAGATGGTGGCTGAAGAACACTTGTTCTTCCTACACAAATTGTGAAAATCAGTTCAGAACTGCCCATTTCCCCTGCTTTCCCCCGTCTGCATTGAATTACTGATAATGACCTATTTTTGGAGCCTGTTTCAGTCATACATTATCTTTTCTGTAAAACCATATTTCCTCATTGGTAAATTGACATTTATTATACTTTCTTTTTCACCTTACAACCTCTTCATTTCCATTCTAGAACAACTCCATTGCATAGTTGAATATACACAGGTAACACCTCCTGTCTTCATTCTTTGTCTGGGGAATGCATTACCTGGCTACCCATTCTCCATGTACATACATTGCCTTCTTTCCCCTTCACTATCCCTGTAGTCTTCTTCTGCACCCATAATCACTAGTATCCCTTTTGTGGCCTTAACCGTGATCTGCAGAGTGGGAGAATTATGTCTTTATCTCTGCAGTCTATGCCCCTGAAGAGTTTCCTATTGGTCTTGGGTGATTTCTTTGTTTGCCTCTGGTGATTCATCCCAGGTGGGATTATTATTGCTAGTTGTTCTGATCTGGATTTCCTTAGGTCTATACACTGTATTCAAACTGTTGCTGTCTAGGTTTAGAACCTTGCATTTCTCATGGAGGATTTCAGCTGCCACTTTTCTGCCCTTGCTGTTAGAGTGCCAAGTTAAATTGTCTCTCCAATTACCCACTGCTGTCCCTTTCTTGGTATAATTCCTGTTCTTTATGCCTCATATTATGTAAGTTATGAATTTATTAACTAGAAATAATGCCAAGACAGAACCCTGGTGTACTTAGCACTCACTGTCGTTTAGTTTGGCATTAGCCCCCTTTACTGTTACCTTTGGTGTTTTATAACTGGTCACTTCTTCATTCATCTAGCCATATTATCATTCTTATTCTACCTTTCTTAGCTTGACTTATAGTCTTGTATGTGGTACAGAGTCAATGCATTTGCTGGCGTCCAGGTTTATAACATTAATACATTCCCCCATGTCCCTTCCCCATCAAAGCAGTCATAAAAAATCTTATAAGGTTTACGTGACAGTATATTTTGACTGCAGTCTCATACTAGCCATTTGCCTGAATGTGGTTATCCATCAAAAATTTACAAGACTTTCTCTCTGTAGTTTATTCTTGATTTCCTTACTAGTGAGGACAATTGTATTGATCACGAGTTTCAGGGGCTGCTTTTTTTTCCATATCTACAAAACAAACTGCTTTGGCAAACATCCCATCCTTGGGTGTCTTGCCTTTATTCCGAGATCCACAGCTTCATTCTCTGCAGGGAGGGTCTTTCAACAGTCTCAGAGATTTCTGAAAATCCTTAGTATTTGTTTTTTTGTTTGTTATTGAGTTATTGTTTTTATCTATTTGCAGTATCATGGACAAAACACACTTTTCATTCATGTCCTGGGTCAAGGGCAACAATTCGTACATTTAAACTCAGAAGTCATTGAATTTATAATTGTTAAACAGAAATGTATTAAATAAAATCTGATACGTGTTTATTTATTTGTTAACCAGGTAGGTAGGATGGTCCAGAGTCCCTTTTTAGCCATGATACAGGCCCAAGTCCAATAAGATTTACATATAAAACAGGAAATTATTTGAAGTTTAACACACATAGCAAAAACAGTTTGGGACAAGTGCACAGCAGGAATCAAAGTGTATTACTTTGAATAGAAAGAGTAGCATAAAACTGAGCAAACAAAGAGTCTTAGTTTTTATAGCCTCATTGGTTAATAACAAAAAATAGATAAATAATTATTTAAAACATGATAATAATATTACATTTCCAGCAGCAACAGGGTACACAATCAAATACACAGGCAGCCTTAACACGATTATATCATAATTATTTAATATCTGAATTAGTTGAATAGCAGTTTAAAAGTTAAAAACATTGAGCAAGGAACAGTGGTGCATACAGGGTTCTCACAAATGTGAATGTGTTCACCAAGAATGCGGCCTTAATGATATGTTAGCCTTTTTTTAATTTTATTACATCATGGATAGATGCACTGAAGCATCTGTATAGTCTGACATAAACATAATGTGAAGTTTAAAACCCAACACATATGAAGGAATTAGCAGATCAACAAACTCTATAAGAAAAAGAAAAAAAAAATTTTTGCCTTTACTGGAAAAAAAGTTCATTTCATCCTCAAGTCCTGGATATGCATGACTGATTGTGAATGTAGACTTGTAACTAATTCAAAAGATGGCCATCATGCCTTCTTCAGTTACATTATATATCATAGAAGTAACCAGTTAATCTATACTAAACTTTTGTCTAATTGAACCTCCTTTTTCTGACCCTAACAACTTTGCAAATATTCTTGCAGACAAATTCTCTTCCATCTTGACTGCATCCACCCTCCCCTCTGTCGTCTCTATTTTCCCCTGTCACGTGCACACATCCACTCTGTCCCGTCTATCCTTTCTAATACTTCTCCTCCCAAAATAACTTTGGATCTATTCCTTTTGGCACTTTCTAAAATCAAAAATACCACTTCCATTGGATCTTGACAATATCTTTGGATGTCTACTAAGAAGTGGTAAGCCTCACCTTTGAAAACCCATCAATGAACTGCTCAGACTCTCTCCAATGGTCACTTTAGCAAGGTATAGAGAAAATCTGTAGTGCTGCCTTTGAATAAAGTGGTTCCAATACCGACCCTAATAATTATAGGGCTATTAGTCTAACTAGTAATGTTTGCATAGTTGTGGAATATATTATAGCTGAACCAACAGCAATATAGGTTGCCTTATATCATGATACATACCTGTTTGGCTTTCTGCAAAAGGTAGAACATGCCTGGTCAACCTATTTGTGTTCTTTGAAGTAGTTTCAGAAGTTATGAATAAGGGGCATGATGTCTTCAATGTTAAGTTAGACCTACCTTTTGCAGGACTGAGCTTTGTGGAACATCAATGGAGAAGATGGGAAGGCTTTTGACTCCATCTTCTGTTTGGTGATTATTGACCAACTTTCCCAACTCACATTAACCCATACATGATTAGCTAGATAGGCAACTGGATATCTCACAGAATCCATGCCATCAAGTTGGAGGAATTTCTTTTAGACTGAAAAACATCACCAGCAGTATCCAACAGGACTTTGCCTTGGGCCCCCATACCTGTCAATCTCTTAACACAAATAATCTGCACAAAGGCAAAAATAATGGGGGGACAATGCCCCAGAAATAGGGACACATTTTAAATATAACTCTTATAAACTTAAAAAGTTGCTAGAATAAAAGGTCTTGTGTTACCATACATTTTCTGAAGGATATAAAGTCTGAAACTCTTATGTATGTCACTATTTAGTGAATTCAGTCCTCAGTGATTTACCACAATGATCCAGAAAACCACAAATTATATTAGGAACAGACTAAAAATATGAGGAAAAAGTCAGGACATTCTGTGACAATCTGCACAATTGAGAGTTAAGCCCTCTCCTCTTTTGTTATACTTTTCTGATGTAAAAGCCAATATCAAAGGACTATGCTTAATCAAGTTTGTTAATGATTTCAAAACTGGATATGATTATTGAATCCTATTCTGATCCTCAAGTTCTCACACTAACGTTTGACCAAACAAATACTTCATGTATTAATCATGGGCTTACTCTTAATGCCAATAAATGCAGAATGATTTTCTTTGGTAAATCTAGTCTTCCTACCACTTATCATATAAATAACAAAGTAATAAAGGTCTTTGTTTCCTGTTTTGATAACTGACCCTTTTTGGACCGCTAAAGCTCAGTGGCAGTTAAAAAATCCTTCTGTCTTGCAAGTTGCACAGAACATCCATTATTGTATCTCCTTAAGGTCCGGATAAATTATAGTCCCACTTTATTCATCCCCTATTAAGGCCATCATAGAACATAAACACACATTCAGACTGTATCTCACAAAACAACTTAAGAGAGCTCAGTGGTTTCCTATCAAAACATTCTTGGATATCAGCACCCTTACCTAATCTGCTTCTCTGACAGACTTAAAGCCTTGTCCCTCTATCCAGTGTTGCATAGAGTTTTGAGGGGTGATCTCTGCTTAGCTTTACATGCTGTGAATGATCCAACATTTTCTAAACTCCCTCACCTAAAGAGAACCAACTGTAAAGCAAATACCCACTGTAGAAACCTATATCTATACTACCACATCAGCATCAGGTGACATGATTCAACGTATCTCATTTCTGTAATACGCTGCCCTTACATATCAGGTAGAGTACTTCTCTTCCAACCTCTCAAAGCAGGCTAGACAGTTAGACCAGTGATCACAAATTTTCCCTTAGGATATGAGGAGAAAATACACTTTATTGCCACACCAAAGGCCCTTTCGACATCCCAGATACTTGCCACGCACCTCACATCTACATAGATCAAGTGTTACAGGCCCTATCAAAGGCAAAGAACACAGCTTCCATGGGACCTGATAGTATCCCAGGATGTATTCTGCACCATCTCCAGCAAGAATTGGCTTCTCCGTTGAGCACCCTATTCAACCACAGCCTAAGTACTGGCTTCATTCTAGCAGAATGGACAACTGCCATTGTCATCTCCTTATACAAAGATGGTGCCACTACTGACCCTGGAAACTATCACCCCATTATCTTGACATATTTATTACATTTAATCTATTGTATTCGCACATATTTATGAAACAGGTGTAGTCAGTCATTTTTAAGAAATGTTCTTATGAGTTTTTAAGTCATTGGAATTTAATTCAGTTTTCAACACTAAAATCCAGTTCATAAAAATACTTATTAGATAAAAGTTTTCAGCATTGGTTTTATACTGTTTACATAAGATGTTTAATGAATTTTACCTTATAGTCATTCATAGTTTATATATAAATTTAATAATTATAAGCTGTTAGGGTTACCACCTGTCCCATTTTGCGAGGGACAGTCCCTATTTGGGCAGTTGTGTCCTGCAAAAAAAAAATTGAAAAAAAATGGCAAATGTCCTGAGATTTTAGTACAAAATTATTTCCTATATTTTATGTAATAGTTGCATAAAACAGTTATTCTGTATCTAAAACATGTAAATGTTATAAGAAACAGAATAAGCAACTAAAATGCTATAAGAAAAGGCTTTTATTCAGGCAAAAAAGTGAAGTTCTGTCCTTGGTACTGGCCGTGGGTATGTTTTGCCCTGCAAAATCTAACTTTTGTACCAAAAATGTCCCACTTTGGGCATTTGAAAAGGTGGCAACCCTATAAGCAGTAGTAGGCAGATGCATTGAGTGAATAGGTGTTTTTATGTATATGTGATGGATTTCTAAGTGCCATTAATATTAATGAGATGTTTAACCAATCAACGCTAAAGGAAGTTTATAAAGTAAGTGAATGTGAAACTAACAGTTGTCTGATGAAGTTTAACACTTTCTTTAAAGAAAAGCGCTAACAGGATATTTTATTTCAAAGAATAAAGGATTTGTGTGATTTTCCTGCATCATGGATTTGTCTTTTATCTAAACTTGCTGCCAGTAGAGTCAATGAACTGCCTTTTTCATTTTTATTCAGTTTTGAGTATTTTTTTCTGTTTCTTTTGGAGCTTGACAAGTCTGATCTGTAAAGCTATGAAGCGTGTTATTATGGAGCTCATAAACAAGGACATAGACAATCTCCAAACACTTGACCCCACCTAGTTCGGATTTGTCAAGGGCAGATCTTGGCTATTGAACCTTGTTGACTTCTTTGAGACTGTCACCAAGGCCCTGGATGAGGGAAAGGCAGTACATACAGCTTACCTTGACTTGGCCAATGCCTTTGACACAATTCCCCACTCGGGCATCATCTAAAAGTTAACACAACTTGGTGTAAATCCCTATCTCATCAGGTGGGTGGCCAACTGGCTCATTGAAAGGACCATCAAAGTCAAAATAGGTACCTCCACCTCTGATAGCACACCTGCCACTAGTGGAGCTCCACAGGGATCTGTCCTGGGACCCTTACTGTTTGGCATCTATTTCTCAGAGATCCAGGCAAAGACAAAGGGCCTGTGACTGACCAAGTTTGTGGACGATTGTAAGTTGGGTGTTGTCATTGACTCCCCCAAATTATGCTAACATTCTGCAAGAGGATCTCACTGCAACTAATGACTAGTGCCAAAGTCATGGTCTCAAGCTAAATGCAAATAAATGTATCATCATACCATTCGGCAAAATCATGACCTCTACTGATTACCACATCAATGGTACCCCCCCCCCCCAAGCACACAACCTGTGGTTAGAGACCTGGGCACTCAGGTTGACAACAACCTCACATTCGACCATCATGTAGGGTACTGGTCAGAAAAGCCTTTTACTTGGTTCATCTCATAAATAAAGGGATTTAATCCACAAAAAAGAAGGTTATTACCTCTCTATACTTCTTCCTCATAAGACCAAAAATTGAGTATAAGGCCTTGTTTGGGATGTACCTCTCCAAACATCTGCACCAACTGGAAGAGCCACTGAAATACCTCACAAAGAGAAGCCGTGGCCTTCAACATCTGTCCTATGCAGACAGGCTCAAATCACTATCACTCTACTCGGTATCATACAGATTGCTCAGGAGTGATCTGTGTGTCGCCTACAAGGCAATCTCAAACCTGCCCTACAGATGCTCCATATCTGTAAGTCTAACTCATCATGCACTACCTGCTCAAAAGGCCTGAATCTAATATGCAACATTAATAAAACCTGCTGGATTGACAGGTTTGTCTCCAAGAGGCTGCCCTGTCTCTGGAATACACTTCCCATACACGTCAAACAGAGCACCTCACTAACTCTCTTGAAGCACAAACTTGATGAGTGGATGGGAAACTACAAATTTGTCCCAGGGATTCCACCTGTATCCCTAATTGACAGGGCTGACAGGTTATGACTGCAGTTTCGTTTTGGGGACAAACTCTTAGCTAGGCTTGGAAGGGCCCCAGGGCCATTAGCCTAGTAACCTCCTATGATCCTATGATCCTGTGATATTGTTAGCTTCCCCTCCATTGTTTTGTGATGTGGCTGAATTTGTCAGTGGTCTCCTTGACTGTAACCTTAGTAAGAACCTGAGTATCTATGAACCTATGAATGTCATCTCTAAAGTACACACATTCATACAGAGTGGTAAGCTGCTCTCTCAGTGCCATTTGAAAGTAGGCTTAGAGAATTTCTAATGAATTTCTGCCAGAAACTGGTTCCAGTGGGAAGGGACTACTTTGGAAAAGATCTTTTCACTAATGAGTTTTTCAGATCTTGGTTTCATGATGGTAAAGAAGGAGGAGAACATTTGCTGTTAGGTATAAATGAGTAGCTGGGCTTTGTAATATAATAGTAAGCTGAAAGGAAGTGTTTTAGAAAAAGTTTATTGCGAAAGAGATGCATGTCTAAAAAGTAAATTATAACACAAAGAAGCACTTTTTATTTTGAAATTCAACACTTTGTACCCTTATGGGTAAATAGAGACCTTAATTGGAAATGGCTCTTGTAAAGTGTTTCTCTAATTGTTTTATTGGTTTTGTTTTAATATATATATATATATTTATATATATATATATATATATATATATATATATATATATATATATATATATATATGAGGTTGCGAATGGATGTAATTGTACTCTGTTAAAGGCATTGGCCGAGAAGCTAGAGAGAGAGAAAGAGTTTGCTTGTCTACAGTCATTTCAGCAATAAATTCTGCTCTTGGATTTACTGGTTGAGTCATTTTTCTGCATTGTATTTTCATCTGTGGTTTCTTGCTTTCTAATATAATGTCTATCTGCTAGCATAAAACAGTATTCCAGGTTGATTCGTTGCATATAAGGGTAGGGAGCAAAATAAAATGTACTGTGTCTCAGAAGCAAATAGATTGCATTTTTGAAAATTTAAGAAAGGGTTTGATTTATAGCCAACCAGAGAGATATACTTACAGATGTCATTCTCTGCACTCTGAAGTAAACCAGTAGCATAAGCAGAGTTCAGTGCAACTATCAATAAACCATGTTTAATTTTGGGTAGATTTAAATTTATGCCCAGGGCTCTCCTACAATATGAGAAGACAAGGCTGGAGATTTTTCTGCAGAGTTTGATAAAGAAGGGGAGTGTACCCCCCAAAAAATTTCTATGTGAATGTAATGATAAGTTGATTGTCAAGACTGACCCCTAGGAATTTATGCTGGGATAACCTAATTAATCATGCTATTTAAAGGACCCTTCAGAAGGATACAGCCAGCATCAGACTGTGAACAGTCCTGAAGGTCAGCAGTGCAGTATTCTGGGGGTTAATGTCTAATTGATTACATGCCAGGGAGTACCATATTGCAGTAGCCTTGTAGTTCGTTCTACAGGATTGTAGTATATTTCCTAGCAGCCTCTATTTGGAGGTCATCTGCATTCTTGGTTTTGATTATTTTATGAAGGTCCCTGGCATACCACTCAACCTCTTAGTGTAAGAAATCTGGAGTAAGTCTGACAAAATGGGGGGACAAAGGCCCAAAAATAAGGACATATTTTAAACATTGCTCTTATAAACTTAGAAAGTCACTAGAATAACAGGATTTGTCTTAACATACATTTTCTAAAGGATCTGAAGTCTTAAACTCAAATGTATTCCATTATTTAGTGACTTCAATCCTCAGATCACCCCATTCACTTGCCAGAAAACCATAAATTTTATGAGAAACAGACAAAAATATGAGCCAAAAATCTGGACAGTTGAGAGGTATCCCGGGTGAAATTGTTTAGGAACTGGGAGAAAAGAACTGGAACTAGGACTGAGACTTGTGTTACCCCAATGAAGAAAATGGGAGGGCTCTATATGTACTAGATATGAATACCCAAAATGATAGCTTCAAACTCATTTGATTACCTTGGGCTGAAAGCCCAGTTTTTTCAATTTAGTTGGGGGGAGGAGTAAAATCAGCAAACTGTTTAAGGTCAGAGTCTTAGTTAAAATGCCACCATTAGTGGGGAGACCATTATTCACGTCATTGTACACAATGTCAGTCATCTTATAGGTGACTGTAAGAATACTGTAACCAATGCACAAGCAGTGCTGGACATTAGATAACAGGCTGCATTTGCTGATATATTTTAAGATTTGTAAATACTTAATGGACTTTTAAATGCATGGTATTATGCAGATAAAAACAAATATACGGGTTTTACACAATGAACATTCATCTAATAAAAGTTAATTTAAAGAACTACAAACTGACATTCCTAGCTAAACATATAGTCAAAGACATTCTATCTTGTGACAAAAAATGGCATTTAGGCACATCATTTAAATGAAACAGAGGCAGTTTTGAAAGTAATTTCTCATAGAAGTGGTTAACCCATTTATCCCTTATGCTGTTCTCCTTTAATAAAAGGAACTCGTACTCCACCTTTCATGGTCTAGTACTCTATCCATCTAAGTTCACAGCTCATTATCCATCTACAATTCTCTGCAATAATTAACCCTCATCCTTTTACTTCTATCAGCATCATCTCTGTTTTCCACACATACATGAAGAAATTCTTTTGCCTGTTTTGTTGCTTTGAACTGGACCTTTTCCATCTCACCACTGGCTTTTCTGGTATCTTTAGATGTCATTTTTCTTGCTAACTTTTCTGTATTGCTTTTTCATTTATCTTTATGATATTTTATTTCTGTATTTCTCCATTACCAGTTATTTAAACCATTCTGTGCTTTCCATTTTGTATTTATAGAGACCAGTTGGCATTATGGTTAAAGTCTTCACCTCCCAAAAACAAGGAACAGGGGTCACTCTTGACCTCCACTCAATGCCTGTTTAGAGTTTACGTCCTCCTCTGAGTCTCTGTGTGGTTCTTCCCATCTTCAGAAAACATACTGAGTGTTTTCATCTCAAACTCACCAAAAAATGCAGCTGTGAGCAGCAGGCAACACAAACTTTACATGGTACCCTATGGGAGAGGAGTATAAACCAACCTTTTTGGGCAGCTACTGTGGTGTGCAGTATCCTCAAGACAGGAGAACACAGATCACTGGCTGCCTGCCATGGTAGGACTAGTCACTTGATGGTGTAAAATATGGCTCTAGGTGATATGGTTGTGTTGACTAATGTTGCCAAATGGGTATTTGCTGGTGATAACTGAGTTGAGGACCCAACCTACTCTGACCTATTCCAGGGACCCATGCTAACAGTGTGCCCACCTTAAAGCCCAGCAATCCTGGGTAAATAAGCTACTGGCTGGCCAGTGTTCAGTTGCCCAGCTTGGGTTACCTGGGATAGTTCTATTGAGTGAAAGCTGTATGTAAACCAATCGACCTGCCAAACATGAACTAAGAATTGCTACACTTAGTGTAGGTTCACTTACAGGATGCAGCTTGGAAGTGGATAAAATGATGGTAAGGAGGAGGCTGGACATCCTATTTATCCAGGAGACAGGATGGAAGGGTAATGCAGCAAAGGCATTTGGCTTGGGATCCAGAATCTGCTACTCAGTAGGCGGGCAGGCTAGAAATGGTATGGGAATTATGGTGACCAAGAACCTTCAAAAGAAAGTGAAAGATATAATCAGAATTAGTGATAGACAGATGACAATCAGACTCCAGCCTAATGACAGGTCACTATTCATAATCGCAGCCTATGCCCTACAGCAGTGTTGTGATAGTGAGGAAAAGGGTGCATTCAGACAGCAGTTGCAGGACCTAGAAGATAAAGCAGGACAACAGGAATTGGTGTTGATAATGGTTGACCTGAATGCACATATCTGAACAGACAGAACAAGATATGAGGACTGCCTGGTTCCACATGGGTGAGGCAAAGGCAAAAAAGAATAAAGAAGGAAACGCCATTCTAGACTCCTGTCTAGCAAATGGCTTGCTAGTAGCCAACACATGGTTCAGGAAGAGAGACAGAAAGAGAGACAGTCTCAAGATCACATACCACAGTGGCCAATATGCAACTCAGATAGACTTCCTCCTAGTAAGGACACAGTGTTCAAGAACAAAGGGGACATTCACAACTGTGGACAATACAGTGGTGTCAAAGTCCAGTCACACTGCATGGAAGTTCTGGAGAGCGTGATTGATAAATAAGTATGCAGAGTAGTAGAAAGCAAGATGGAGGCGGAACAGTTCAGGTTCATAACAGGATGCATCACAATTGACTTGATGTTTGCAGTGAGACAGATAGTTGAGAAGAAACTAGAGGTAAGGAAAAGTCCAACTGGGCATTCCTAGACTTGAAGAAAACATATGACCAGGTCCCAAGAAAGCTGATTTATGCAGTTCTGCAGTGGTTCAAAGTCCCAGAAACATTGGTAGAATTAGTGCAAGCTATGTAGATGGACCCAGTGACTCAAATATAAACAGTGTTTGGTTTCAATGAGGGGTCCCAGTGAAAGTGGATGTGCATCCACTGTTCATACTAGTGATGGACTTCTTTAGCAAACAGGTCAGAGGGGACAGATAAATAAAGTCGCTAAGATGCTGTTTGCAAATGATCTGGCATTACATGCAGACTCTGAGCAATAACTTCATCAAAGGGGAAATCAGAAGAAGTTCAGAAATGAGATAGAAGGGAAAATAGTGAAACATTTTAACAGCTTCAAGTATCTGGGAGGGATTGTTAAGGAAGAGGGGAGTCTGAATGAGGAGATCAAAGCTAAAATCAGAAGGGTTGCAGCCAACTGGTGTCAGGTGTGGCATATGACAGACGTATGCCAGAAAAGTTGAAAAGTTGTTGTTGTTTGTCTTTTGGCTTTTCCCGGTTAGGGGTCACCACAGCGGAACTCCGGTCCGCTAATGATTGGCAGTAGATTTTCACAAACACCGAGGTGCCAGCTCAATGTTCAACCTTCAACGAAGGCACGCCCATTTACGCATGTCTTTCGAATGCCCACCCAACTGCGGGGAGGACATGCAAACTCCACACAGAAGGCACTCTCCGCACTCCAGTCGAGAATCGAACAGGAGAACCTCTTACTGTGAGGCAACAACGCTACTGCTGCACCACCGCGGATAGATGAAGTTGAACAGTATGGTGCAACTAGTACTACTGTATGGTATGGAAATCTGGGCAGTAAATTCAGAGCAGGTGAGGATGCTAGAGTTGATGGACATGAAATGCCTGAGACAGGTGGTATGGTCCACACTGTGGGATAAATGAAGAAATGAGGAAATAAGAGTAGAAGCCAAAGTAGCTCCAATTGGAGAAAAGATCAAAGAAATCATATTATGGTGATTTGGGCACATGTGCAGGAAAAGAAGAAGACAATCTGGTGAAGAAGGTTTGGGACAGGCAGTAAGAAGGCAAGAAGAAATAAAGGACGTCCAGCAAAGAAGTGGATAGATTTGGTGAGAGAAGACCTGTGGCAGTCAGGCATGAGTGCTGAAGAAGGCTGGAGAGTGGCATTGAAAAGAGAGATGGTAACAGCTGATGTGACACCAAGAACCCTAGTAGAAAATGGAAAAAAGGGGATTGATGATGATGATGATGATGTGCTTTCCTTCTTTTTCAGCCATATCAAACTAACATCTCATTCCAAGTGCCCTTTTTGAAATTACTTTGCAAAGCTCATTTTACTCAATTAACTGATGTCCAGTCCCCCATATTCATACTTAAACTATCTCATTTTTAATTTTAGCCCACCACCTCTATTCCCATGATAACATTTTTATCTCTCATTTCACTTCATTAGTCTTTATCATGAACTTCAGTGCAACATATTATTAAACGTCATTGGATCTTTTACACTCTTTCACTACCATTCATAGTAAGAAATATCAGCTCTATTGATTATGTAAGTATAAGTTTATATGGTGCCTTTTCATTTTTATCTCCTTTTTGGCTCCCTGCATCTCATCATCAGCTGCCACAAGTTTCTTTGGTAATTCTCAGGCCTACCAGGCCCACTTTAGGTTCCCCTGGGCTATTCTGAACCCATGTATAGAGCCAGTTAGGAGATTAAGAATCCTGGTGCTGTGTTATACTGCATCGATGGGAGTGTTTTTTGCCGTTTGTCACACCCAATGTGCTTAAATAGTACATTCCAAAGAGTGGAACACGCAGTAGGTGTCAGTGCTAAATCGACCTTCACTTCTGTAAGGAGATGACATCACCAGGGTGCCCCAGCCATGCTCAGAAGCACATCTGTGCTTGTTTCTCCAATCTGCACCAAGGGAATCAGCTGTACATGTGTGGTCCATCCACATGGTCCTCCATCCTCCCTACCCTTGTGCATGGGCACAATAGGCATGCTCACTCTCCCCTGCCAGCCAACTGAGCTTTTAACTGACTTTGGGAGACCTGGGCTAGAGCCAGGGCTTTATCCTTCCACACCATAACACTGTGTGGATGGTGTCTTTTCAGCAGGCATGTTTTGCTTCTCTTTGTCCCTCCTGCAAGTCAGTCATCAGCAGCCTCCTCAGTCAACCATCCAGTTTGTGTCCCATCACTGGGGTGAGGCCATACTGGGAGAGGTCTTCAAACAGACAAGGTATTTTTCTTGTTTTCTTCCTGGTGTTAATTGCACACATCTGGAGTAGTACTGGAGATGGATATGCAATGGACTGTCTACAGATGATGTCCCCTCACTTTTGCAAGGGACAAGCCCTCCAACCAGACCTGTCCCTCCAGATACAAATGAATTGTGGTTTTCCTGGTCTCCTCTAGGGTGGTAAAGCCTCACAGTGTGCCGCTGAGTGTATGCAAACCCCTCCCTCCCCTGAGAAGGACTAGCAAGCCGCATTCCGTCACCCCCCCCTTAACCTGACTGTCTGTACCAGTGCCAGGGATACAAATCCCCTTGCATTCTTTTTATCATTATAACAAATTCTGAACTTGCCCATTATAACTTTTGAAACTTGACCGTAGTCTTTTTCAAAACAGTGTTTCCAGTAGTTTCCACTCTTGTACTGCAGAGCATACTCCTTTATACCATGTAGCCAGTGCAGTTTCTACTTAGTTACATTTAATGTTAAACTAAATATTCATAGTACTTTATCTGCCAGGACTGAATAGAAAACATGCTTGATAATGGCATGAACAGGACTATTACAACAGCAACAGGCAGTGGGACTGGGGAAGTCAATTCTCCCAGTACACCTTTGAGGGTGCATCTAACCCCACTAACCCTTCCCACTCTCCTGGAAAAGCAAGCAGGCCATGATGACCCTTTACCTCTCCAATTCCTACCTGACTATTCTAATGTCGTTTCAGGAGATATTCAAAGTAATCATTATTTTGCAAAAGTTATTAAAAAGAATTATGACTCTTATTGGTATTAAACAAAAATATTGCCTGGAAAGATCATCAGCTGTTAACTGTCATTGTAAATCTGGTATAGTAGATGTCTTTTCAGCCCATTTCACTAGACATTTATCAATAATCACCATAAAATGTTTTGATGGCTCTAGGCACGGATTTTGATAAAACTGTATTTGGGACAGTTATTTTTATCCTCCCTATCATATTCCATGCTACTGAAATTAACAAAAGTGGATTATAACTTTAGGTGCTATGGTACAACCAGGATTGTATTAAATGACTTGGCAGGGGCTTCTCTGTGATTATGAATACCTGGTCCACTGTGTGGTGATAGATGATCCACTTTGTGATATACTATGGTAGTCTAATGAAATATATTGCCAGTTTAAGTGTTTTAATTAATAAAAAATATATAAATATGTCTAGCAAATTATATTCTTATTAGAATACACTTAATAATTTGAAATGCATTCTAGAAAAGCTGGTCACATGACTGAATGATGCCAGTATGAGTTGGGTATATAAATGATAAGTTTAAGGGTATTTTAGTGTTGATAAAGCCTTGGTTAAGGCAAACTCATGATCTGCTGTTTTTAGCAGCTGTTGATTATATTAATAAAGCCTATGAATTTTGAATATTGGTGCTGAAGTATAAGGAGTGACAAAATATATATCTATACATATATATATATATATATATATATATATATATATATATAGTATATATATATATATATATATATATATATATATATATATGTATATATATATATATATATATATATATATATACATACAGTATATATACAGTATATATATATATATATATATATATATATATAGAGAGAGAGAGAGAGGGAAATATGTATGTATTTATTTATTTATTTATTTATTTCCTTCTTTGTCTTTCTTTGTTGACTGGGAATGTCCAACTGGGCATAGTCCATTTTCAGTGGGTACCCAGGGAGAAAAGCTCCACTACTTTTATAGTAACATGCGAAATTCAGACAGTCCTCACAAAAATAGCAGTCACATTTCCCATGAAACAACAAACATAATCACATGACAGATATATACAGAAAAGTATTTGCATCAGCAATTATACGTCTATACAGTTGCTCCAGCTATTAAATCTTGCTGAAGTAAGGAGTGATAATGCAGATGGAAAAACATTATTGTAAAGAAGTTTAGTGTTCCTACATTTTATTAAAACAAGCTTGCAAAGAGTTCAAGATACATAAGGAAGTAAGTTATAAAATTAGGTAAGAAGGGAGATGTTAGTATTGTATAGGTTTGTAAAGAGTTCAAGACATATAATGAAGTAAGTTATAAAATTATGTAGGGGGAGGGGAGATAGTAGTAGTCTATAGGGGTCTATATTAGTTCACCGATAGATATCTTCAGTGAATACTTCTTCATCAACACATATTCAGCAAAAATCACTTCTGCAATTTGCAGAATTTTCCAAGTGCAATGAAACAATTGCCCCACAACACAATGGAACCCACAACTAACTAAATCAAGCCCACCCAAGTGGGGAGCTTTGCCCCCATACACCCCATGTGAGGGTTGCACCCCCCCAATTATATATACCAACTCTGAGATTGCACTACAGATGGGGAAAGGGCAAAGTTGTGTAGTTGGCCAACTAGTTATTGCCCTTAGAACATTCCACAAATTGTGGAAGTGATTTTCACTGAATATGTGTCAAGAAAGAGGTGTTCACTGAAAATATCTTTTGGTGAACTAATATAGACCCAGTGTATAGAAGGATAGTGGTAATAGTATATGATTGAGATAGCAGGTATAGGATTAGTTCTACTTAGGCTGCCTTTTCCAACTGGGTGACAACTTAGGTATACAGGGGATGCATGAGAGGGGTAGAGAAGTGAATGGGGGCAGTTAGGAAAAGAGCAAGATGAGAAGTGTTGTTTAAGGGGGTTAAGAGGGATGTACTAATTCAAGTGCAGGAGGAAAAGTTGTAATGATTCGAGTAGAGGAGGGGAAAAAGTCACTGATAAGCAATAAGAAGTCTGTGCTCTCACTAGTGGCTCAACCTGGTGATGAATGTGAGCAGGACCAGGACTGGATAAGGTATTGCTTGAACTACTTTTTATAGCGTGGGAGTTTGTTAATCATTTTTACTTGTGTATGGATGGTGATCCAGAGTTTGGATGAGTTACAGAAGTATAGCAAGTCCTCCAATGACTTATTTACTTTAGTAGTACGTAGAAGAAATTTATCACCAGAACAGAGGCCCCTTGGGTGGGTATAGGGCAATAATATGTTATTTTAATGCAGGGCATTGCTCAAGAACATAAACCAGTTTGTATGCCATAACTAGCAGAGAGAACATTATGTAGTTGTTAAGCTCTAGCCAATTTAGTTGCATTAATGCTTGCAGTAGTGAGCTTGGTGTGCAGTGCAGCAAATTTAGCTACTTTGTTGCAACAGGAGGCTAGTGTAGAGCTTAGATTTGTAAGGATTGGTGAGGATAGGTGAGGCACATAAGAGTGTTGGAAGCAAATGGGATAAGGCTAGGCATTTCTTGATGGCTCTGTAAGGTACTGTTTTGCATGTAAAGGAAGCCGAAGTCTGGTGGGTCTTTTTAATTGTTTGAAGAATATGCTGATTAAATTTAAGATTGTCATCTATTACAGTGACCAGTAATTTAGTCTGTGGTACCACCTTAAGTTTAGTATTATTTTCAGATGCTACCAAGAAAGATTGTTTTTGATGGAGATATTGTTTTGGGGTGAAGAGCATCAGGTTTGTTTTATTTGGATTATGGAGTAGGTTTTAATTTTTTAGCCAGGTTTCAATTGAAGGGAAAGAAATTTGGATAATTTCTTATAGTTTGGATATTGTGAAGGCTGTACATATTAAAGTTGAATTGTCTGTGTATTGCATACCTCTCAACCTGGAAACATCAAAAATCTGGACAAGGCCCATAAAAAATAGGTACAGATCTGTATGCTGATTAACATCTAATTGCATACATAATTACGCAACCCCACACACTCCAATGGAATCGTGGGATACCAACTTTCAAACGCAATGAATAAACAACCAGAATATGGCACCAGAGTCCCCCTGCAGCCATTCCAGTGTCCCATTACCTGACTATTGTGCCCCATTTACCATAAACACTAATGTGTGCATACTACTTTACTTCTACAATGATTATTTGGATTTTATTTTTACATTCTACAGCACAACAATGCACAAACACTAATAGACATCTGGTAAACAAAGCAATACTGTCTCTCAATGAAAATAGACTTGGCATTAAAACTTCTCTGCCCTTGAAACTCACATTCATTGAAACAGCATTGAAACCCACACCACATCCAAAGAAAATGCATCTGGCCTGAGGTGGATAAAGATTACCTTTGGGCTGTTTTCAAATCATTGTCCCCTTGCACACTAAAAACAAGAAATATACATGTGTTCTTTTCTTTGATACACCTTCCTGACTTTATTAAATTATATTCCTTGTATAATACAACACACTTGTTAGACAGAGCACATTTTAAATTTATTGTGTGAACATTTTCCAGTAGGCTGTACCCTAGGCAATGAAACAAAATGCATGAACCAATAATGTCAAAACTACCCAATTCAGAACATTTCCATAATAAAAGTCTACTTCCACACCCACACTATAAATAGAATGACAGTAGTGCAAGCCATAGGCATCTTGCACAGCTTCTCACACTTATTTTCAATTTCATTTTTTGGGGGGGGCAGAAGGTCAAAAACCAGGGACACATTTTAAACATTGCTTGTATAATTTTGTAAAGTTGCTAGAATAAAATGTTGTATTATCACCATGCATTTCACTAGCAAGTCTTGAACTCAGGACCCTATGCACTACAGTCAGAGCAACATACTACTATGCCAAATCAGCAACTTCCTGAAAAATAGGAAGACTGAAATGTAATGGCTATCATTTAGTGAATTCATTTCTCACTTCTCACCACAGCTCTCAACCTCTTAGCACAAAAAAACCTGGGCAAAGCTCACAAGTGGTGCTGGCTAGGGACTTTAGACTCTTTTTTACCCTGTACCCAAGGTACAGGGTTTGAGCCTGAGTACCTCTAGCCATCAGGTGTATTAAATGGGGGCATTTGTACACACACCTTAGTTTCCTTACTTCATTCCACTGTACTTGGAGTCTTTGGTTAGTCTTCATTCCACTGCAGAGACATTGCCGTTCCTGCACCCACCCTTCTGAAAAAACAAACGAAAAAAATCAGAAATGAAGGGGTGCCACTTGGGAATTGTGGCACCCCTTCATCTGAACCCCAAAACTCAGTAAAATTAGTAATTTGGCATGGTTGGGAGGTATGGTGTATTATACTATATTTGCTTGGTGTACAGCAGTGTGCAGCTTGTTTATAAGAATATTAAGAAGAAGGGGTCCTAGCCCTGAGGGACACCTAGGGTAACAGGAAGAGAAGAAGACAAATCCTGTTGCCATTTGACTGCTTGTTGCCTGCCAGACAGAAAACTAATGAGCCATTTAAGGGAGGGTAATATCTGATCCATATTGTCTGTTTCATGGAAGCTGTTGCAAGATGTTTGTCTAATTTATGGAGCTACACAATATGTTTTGAAGGAAAGACATATTTTCCTTCTTATCCATTGTTTTTTTTAATTTTTTTTTGCTTTTTTATAATTATTTAAGTCATCACTGGATGTCAGATAAATAAATACATTTCTTTTTATGAGGCAATTTCAGAGTGAAAAAAAATGTTTTTGGAAAACAACCTTTTCTACAATTTTAGTTAGCTATCACTGGGCACATGGTCAGCTATTACATTCTGCAAAGACTCCCCTTTCAGCTCAGTTAACTCTGAAATCAACCCAGATGCATTTATAATGGACAAAAAACATACTACCAGCATTGCTGTTTTAGGGCCCCAAATGTTGTATATCTTTTTCCTTTATTATGATACAAAATAACTTAATTTATTTAATTGTTTATTTATTTATTTATATTTGATTATTGGGAAAGTCCATCTGGGCAGCAGAATCCCTTTCACCAGTCACCCAAGGAGAAAAGCTCTACTAGTGGTTTATAATACACACGCATGCACACACACACACACACACACACACACACACACACACACACACACACACACACACACACACACACACACACACACACACACACACACACACACATGTATTCAGCAAAAATCACTTCCATGATTCACAAAATTTTTTCAAGGGCAATAAAACAAAATTGCCCCACAGCACAAAGCGAACCACTACTAACTAAATCAAACCCACCTAAGCAAACAAACAGTGAAGTCAAACCACCCTCACTGGTATAAATTAATATGTTACAATATGCTCATTGTATCAAAATAACAGTTTTTATTATACATTGGCACAATGTAACAAATTAAAATATGCATGAAACAACAATGAAATTAAATAGATAGCAGATGACCAGATATGGACTATCTGAAAGGAGCACACTCATGAAGAACAGTTATGGTTGATTATAGTTTAATATGGACTATCTGAAGGGAATACAGTCATGAAGAACAGTAATGGTCAGTTATAGTCTGATATGGACTATCTGAAAGAATGCACTCATGAAGAACACTAGTTTAGCTGTGAAACAAGTTTGTCGAAGAAGGTATGATACAACAAATCTGCGCATCTATTAATATGATAGTGAGTAGTAAGTATACTGCACAGTAAAATAATACTTAGTTTAGAGAAATAAGATAAAAAAAATAACTATGTGCACTATAGACACAATGTACATGAATTATGATTATTCATAGATTTGATGTGCTTACACAGAAATTAAGCTATATGGTGGTAAAAAAGTACAATGAGAGATCGAAGTATGTAGTTGGTTAGCCTGGACATAAGTAGGTGATAACATCTGCATGGTAGTCACAACAGAAACAGACTGGACCACTCCTCTGGTCAGCTTGATTGGTAAGCTGTTGACATGTTCTCAACACAGGCAGCCAAGACTATAGACAGTATTGTACTTGTTATAGCTACATTCAATGAAGAGAGACAGAGGCATATACAGGTGAAGAAAGAGGGCAAAGTAAAATGAATCCTCTTGATATGAAGAGGAGCTAAGTATTGATGCAGAACACACACACACACACACACACACACACACACACACACACACACACGTGAATGCACATGCATGCACACTCAAACACATACACTTTAAAGCTGTATTATGCAATCACTTGTTTAATGCTACTAGATCACATTAACGTGATATAACATTTGACCTGTTTAAGTTAGCCTTTTTTATGTAAATTTTCGCTGTAATTAGATAAGACCAGCACAGGCAAAATGGAGCTATGGACCGCAAACTGCAGCAGTTCTCATGTTAAATGTAATTCTAAATAACAGCTGACAGATGTTAGGGAAGAAACTTTTTCACAGAGGTATATACAGGGAAACAGTGTAGGCTACTTCTCTGTTCTTAAACAACAGCAAATTCATTTAATAAAACAATTGTCAGAGCTTTAACACTGGAGAACATACTGTGAAGCTGTTACTATGCAGCAAATAAGAATTTGCCTAAGAAAACTATCAATATACAGATTCTCATGTGCACACAGATACGCACTGATGCACACATGCACACAGGGAACACTGACAAGGACCATGACCTGTCACTGCAAAGGAAGGTCTCATACTTCTGCCCTCAGTACATAAATAGAAAGGTATAATTGCATCTCTCTGTCTTCCTGCCACCTTTAGAGGTTAGTATTCAATCTTAGAGCATGTTCCCACAGGACAGAGGGATGGTGCTTCTATGCCTAGCTTATGAGCACAAGGATAAACTATTTGTAGTGAATGTCTTTTTTCAAGTTATGTGGCAGTGAAATACAAAATTGTATGTTAGAAAAACTTGTTAAGCAAGACGTTAAGATCTAGATGTGCATATGCATGCGTGTTCATGAGCTTGTGTGTGTGTGTGTGTGTGTGTGTGTGTGTGTGTGTGTGTGTGTGTGTGTGTGTGTGTGTGTGTGTGTGTGTGTGTGTGTGTGTGTGTGTGTGTGTGTGTGTGTTTGCCTGTCTGTCTGTCTGTGTGTCTGTGTTTGTGTGTATCTGTGTGTCTGTGTGTGCATGCCTGTGTGTAGAGAGTGTGTATGTGTTATTCTGTCATCCATCTGTGTTTCTTTTTAATCTATATATCTATAGCTAAATTTAGGTATGTATGTCTTAAGGCAGAGATACATTTATTGCATAATAAGACATTGAAATAGCATTATGCATTTCCTACTCAAGAATAATGTAAGCTTTGATTTAAAATAATATTTTAAATGTATGTTCAATGTTTGCTATTAGCATACTGTATTAATTTCATCTTTATCTGCAAAGATAGTTTTCTTTCTAAAAATAAAGGAACATAATATCAAACTGGGAGGCAGGCTTCTTTATAAAACACTGGAGATCGACCTGAATTTGTGTGATCACTAATGGCCACTGGCTATTTTTTCCCCAGAAAGCAAATTGCTGTTATATCAAAGATTTCCCATATCCCCAAAATGGTGTGACTTTCTTGCTGGTATATGTAAGTAGTGAGATGTGATGGGTGCAGCCTCCCAACCCCTGCAATAACATTTTTTTTCCTTGTGATTTTTTTTTTAATTTTTTTTTTTACTTACAAATGCTGTTTGTTTTTGGGACTATTCACTCATTTGTAATTATAATTGTGTAAGGCAGTCACAAGATGAATATTGTCAGGGAGCCATCAAACTGTCACTGATGGAGTGTTGCCACTGTACAACTTGTTTTACGTTTACAGTGGAGTAAAGTGAGTCAAATGCTAGACCTTTGAAATTTAAAAAGTAAAATAATCTAGTTACAGCTAGCTTTATGCACCTGCCTCCTGAACTCCTCATCTATTTTCTTCCTGTCACAATAATGGTTTATGTTTTTGGACTACATACAATTCACACTATTTCCTAGGAATGCATTCCAGAGCCCACCATACTCCCTGTGAAATAATGTTTCCCCTAACTATTCTAAATTCTGACTCTTTCATTTGCTCTTATTTCCATTCCTCTCTATCGCTTGCCTTAACTTTTTTGGCTATGTTTCTGCTGTTTGATAGCAAAATGCCTCCAGGCTATATTGTATTTCCTGCTTTGCTTTTCCTTCAGTTTGTACATTGCCAGTGTGTGATCAATATTTTTTATACACTTGTGCAATGATGTGTTATGTGTGCATGTCTGTGTGTGTGTGTGTGTGTGTGTGTGTGTGTGTGTGTGTGTGTGTGTGTGTGTGTGTGTATCTGTGTGCATTCATAAATCTCTGTGTGAGTGCATGTGTGTGTGTATGTGCATGTGTGTGTGTGTGTGTGTGTGTGTGTGTGTGTGTGTGTGTGTGTGTGTGTGTGTGTGTGTGTGTGTGTGTGTGTGTGTGTGTGTGTGTGTGCATATGATCTCTAGGCACTGGACCCAATCCAGTTTGGTTACATCAAGGGCAGGCCATGCCAACTTCTTTGAGAAGGTCATCAAAGCAGTGGATGAGGGCAAAATGTTTCACACTGCCTACTTTGACCTGGCCAAGGCATTTGACCCAATATCCCACTTTGGACATTGTTATCAAACCCAAGAGGTTAGGTATAAACCCTTATGTCACCCAGTGGAAAGCCAGTAGTTTCACAGTCAGGACCCATGAAGTCAGAAATGGGAAGTCCACCTGTACAAATAGGCCAGTCAAAAGTCCCTTAGAGATCAGTCCTGGGACTGCTCCTTTTCTACATCTACTTTTCTGGAGTTAAGGCCAATATCATGTGCCTCTGGCTGATCAAATTTTTCAGAAGATTGTAAACTAGTATCGGTCATTGAGTCCATCACTGACACTAATTTTCTTCAGGAAGGGCTGACATAAGACAAATGACTTGTGTCAGAGCCATGGACTAAAACTAAATGGCAGTCATCAGTCTCTGGTAACTATCATATGACCCATTAGTCACCGACTTGGGGACACACATAGACAGTAATCTAGCCTTTGACACTCATGTATCTGCAGTAGTGCAGAAATTGTTCTATGCTGTGCAACTTATAAACAAAGGTATAGCATGTAGGTCCAAGGAGGTTATTGTTACACTGTATATGGCATTCATCAGACCTATCTTTGAGTACAATGCCCCCTTTGGTATGTACCTAACCAGGCACATCCAGCAATTATAATATCCACAGATGCTCCTGACTAAAAGAATTCAGGAAGTAACATGTCCTATGCAAACCACATCAAAGCTCTATCCTGGGTCTATATTATATCATTGAATGCTTAAAAAAGCAAACGCTGATTGATCAACCTAATTTAAGCGAAAGCTTACAATCTTGAACTGTCAGATCAGCGATTTTTTTCCCAGGGAAAAAAATCACTGATACAAAACACATACACACAACACAAGCACACCAAACAAACAGAAATCCACACACATACACCTAAAATCTGATACCTAACCCTACACTAAACTATGCACACACCACTAACTACCCACTTACCTTAACCCAAACCCTAACCCTAAGGTCCGTCACTATCGCACACTCACCTCACCCGCTCCCTAAACCTAACTCACTTAAATCCGCCCTAACCCTCATGTCCACTCAATCACACACACACACCTAACCCGAGCCCTAACCCTAACTCACCTAAATCACCCTAACACTCACATCCACACAATCGCACACTTACCTGAATCCGACCGATAACTTTCCACCATAACACTGAAAATACCAAAGCAACAGAAACGGACAACCAAATTCTTTCCCTAGGAAAAAATTTGTGTTTCTGCTGCTTCAATATTTTGCAGTTTTGCGAAAATAAGTTCGATCAATCAGCGTTCGCTTTTTTAAGCATTCGAGGATATAATATAGACCCCCTATCCCTGTATTCTGATTTCTACATGCTGTTGAGGGGAGATCTATGTCTGGCATGCAAGGCATTGTCAGACCTCACCCTGAACAGCCTCCTGCATATCCTCCAAACAAATATCACCAGAGTTACTTGATCTTAAGACATAAACCTTGCATACAATATTAATTTAATAGGACCTGCTGTAGAATCAGGTATGTATCCCAGAGACGTCCCGTTCTCTGGTACAGACTCCCCATCCTAATGAAGCAGATTTCTACCTGTACCTGATTCAAGTGTAACTTGAACTATTGGACATGAAATAGGAAATTAATCCCTGGTTTGGAGATTATGTCTCTAATGGACAAAGGCAGCCTGAAAACGTTCATCTTCCAGGACCCTGCTTGTAAATGTTTCATCTCCCAAGCCCATAATTATACTTATCAAGGGTACTAGAACTTATCAGAAATTTAGGATGCATTTCTAGACTTAAAAAGGTCCCATGCTCATTAGCACAATACACACCTATGAACATACGTATGTGTATTGGTGTGTGTGTGTGTGTGTGTGTGTGTGTGTGTGTGTGTGTGTGTGTGTGTGTGTGTGTGTGTGTGTGTGTGTGTGTGTGTGTGTGTGTGTGTGTGTGTGTGTGTGTGTGTGTGTGTGTGTGTGTGTGTGTGTGTCTACGCGTGTGTGTGTCTGTGGTTTGTGTGTGTGTGTGTGTGTGTGTGTGTGTGTGTGTGTGTGTGTGTGTGTGTGTGTGTGTGTGTGTGTGTGTGGGTGTGTGTGGGTGTGCATGTGTGTGCATCCTGTTATAAAATGACAACCCAATCTGACAACGGTTCTATCCTTACATCAATTGCTTGCCACAATAGGGCCCAACTGTTTCATGATCCTGAACAGCACACGGTTAGCCTTAGAAAATGAACTTGACTCTTCTTTTCCTCATAATTCTACAGTTCCTTAATTGTACTCGTTACGACTTCATGGACATAAGCTGATATGACTTGTGAATACCGTGCCCTGGCCCAGCAATCAAGGAGCCTCAATCTTCACCACTAACACCAGGGAGGTCATCTCTTAGAAGAGGAAAGGATAACTAATACACACAGTAAAGTACAATTTCCCTTAAATGCATGCAGAGATCACAGTCAGTCTGGAGCTGTTGCTCCCTTGCTCACCAGGTCCCCAGTAAGACTGCCCACTGGCACAGCTATAGGGTCCAGGTCTCAGCCTAACTGGGCAAGCAAACACCGCCAGTACCCTCTCTGTCCAACCAGTGCTTCGTGTCCCTACCAAGTAGCTAACACAACACACACACACTTTGAGATAAGTATTTATACAACTTCACAGAAACTCCTGGGAAAGGCTGACAGATTCTCCAGCTGTGCCCCTTTACCCAGACTATATGGCAGTAATTACTGCCAACACCCAGTTAATAATATCAGCTACTAAAAGGCCCTTAGAAAGGTGTCCAATTATTACCGTGCAATATTATTATCCAATGGTAGTATGAAACCTTCATCCAGCCACCCTGGAGCCGAATTCTAATATGAAAGGGTCACAACATGCTTCATTGGGCCAGTAGAGTGCAATGTTGTCACATATTTTGCAGTTCCACGTTTCACAGTGTTCTTTTACATTCAAGAAAACATGCCTGTATTTTACATTTCTTTACAAATTATAGAATTATGTATCAAATTCTATTTGACTAGGCTGGCAGCCTTCGCCCATCTCTCCCGAATCATCACATCTCTTCTCCCCCGGGGAACTCAAGCAAGTTTTTCAAGTGCCCCTTGAAAAACATCGCTTGAGAGTGTCAGGTCTCTTTGGGTGCACCTCACCCCATTCCCTGTCTTGAGAACCCATCTGCATTGGCATTGCTACTCCCACTGCAGTGCTGCACTGACATATCATATGCTTGCAACCCCAGACTCCATCTTAGCAATTTGGCATTTTGCTGACTGGCTCTGTTTAACCATGTTAGAGGGTTGTGATCTGTCATCACAGTGAATTTTCTTCCATACAGATAAGGCTGAAGTTTTTGTAGTGCCCACACTATGGCTAGACATTCCTTTTCTAATGCTGCATAGCATTCCTCCCTGGGTTGGAACATATGACTGAGATAAACCACTGGGTGCTCTTCTCCCTCTGAAGAAATCTGGCTAAGTACAGCTCCCACCCCATAGTTTGAAGCATCCACCTGCAGAACACATTATTTGCTATAGTCTAGACTGGCTAACACAGGGGGTCCCCCCAAAGCTTCCTTAAACTTCTGAAATGCCTGCTCACATGCTGGGGTCCACACTACCTTATCTGGCCTGTTCTTCCTTGTCAGGACTGTGAGGGGAGCAACTATAGTACTATAATTGGGAACAAACTTTTTGTAGTACCCTGCTGTCCCTAAGAATGCCCTCACCTGCTTTTTGGTAACAGGTGCAGGTCATGCCTGAATAGCTTCCACTTTGGCAGGTTCTGGCCTTATCTTACCACTCCCCACTCTATGTCCTAGGTAGGAGACCTCTGCCATACCCACCTGACATTTGCTCAGCTTAATGGTCAACCCTGCCCTCTGTAGTCTGCCCAGCACCTCCCTGACATGCTGAAGGTGCTCTGGCCAGGAATGGCTGTAGATGGCAATATCATCTAGGTAAGCAAGGGCAAACCCTCCTGCTCCTGCTAGGATATGATCTACCAGCCTCTGGAAAGTCTCTGCAGCATTCTTCATCCCAAAGGGCATCTTTGTGAACTCATACAAGCCAAAAGGAGTCATGAAGGCTGACTTCTCTCTAACACTGGGAGTCAAGGGCACCTGCCAGTAACCCTTGGTAAGATCAATGGTTGTAAAATACTTAGCCCCACCCAGCTGCTCTAGGGCCTCATCTGTCCTAGGCATGGGGTAAGCATCTGATTATTTAATTTCCTGTAATCCTCACAGAACCTGGTGCTGCCATCCTTTTTTGGCACCAGCACCACTGGCAAGGCCCAGGGACTGTTGGACTCTTGAATCACCCCTACTTCCAACATCTCCTGTACCTCTTCCCTCAGAGTCTGTTTGACTCTCTCAGGCACCCTATAAGGGGCCTGCCTAATAGGCCTTTGGGGTCCTGTATCCACCTGATGTTACACCAGGTGGGTGCACCCTGGTTTCCCAGTGAACACGTTCCCAAATTCCTGCAACACTACTCAGATTTCTCGAACCTGGGTAGGAGATAGCTGCTGGGATATTGCTACCCCTTCCACCGAGGTGTCAGCCCGAGCCTCACTGAGGAGATCAGTCCCCAGATCTCCCGCCAACTTCTCCTGCAATCCACTGCAAATGCTCAGCACAAGGGCCTCCCTATCATGGTAAGGTTTCATCATGTTAACATGGTACAATTTGTGCCCCTGCTGTCTGCTTAGCACTTCCACCATGTAATTAACATCACTTACCTTTCTTACCACCTTGTAGGGTCTCTCCCAAGCTGCTTGCAGCTTGTTGTGTCTGACAGGAATGAGAACCATTACCTGCTGCCCAGCAGCATACTCTCTAGCTCGAGCATTCCTGTCATACCACACCTTTTTCTGTTGGTGGGTTTCTGCCAGGTTCTCGTGGGCCAAGCCCATGAGTTCCCTGATTCCTGTCCTGACGATTAGGATGTATGCCACAACAGACTCCTTGTGAGACTCACACTCACATTCCCACTCATCTCAAATTAAATTTAGAGGTCCCCTCACCTTATGCCCATACAGCAACTCAAAGGGTGAAAAACCTGTGGATTCCTTGGGAACCTCTCTGTAAGCAAACAACAGATGGTGCAAATATTTGTCCCACTCCCTCTTAAACTGATCTGCAAATGCCCGTAGCATGGACTTGATTGCAGAGTTTAACCTTTCAACAAGACCATTAGTCTGGGGATGGTAAGAGGTGGTCTTCATGTGCTTCACTCCACAGGACTTCCACAGACAAGCCAGTAGGTCTGACATAAAAATGGCACCTCTGTCAGACGGTATTTCCTTTGGGAAACCTACCCTGCTGAAAATCTCTAGCAAAGCATTTGCCACCCTCTTGGCCTCAGTGGAGGTGAAAGCCACTGCCTCAGGGTATTGTGTAGCATACTCTACAATCACTAGGATATACTTTTTCCCTGTGGAACTTACCCACAATTTCCATAGCTACCATCTGAAATGGCTCCTCAATCACAGGAATAGGCATCAAAGGAGCTCTCACCTTGTCTCCTGTCTTGCCTACCTTTTGGCACTGCTCACAGGTCCTGCAGTACCCTGTTACATCTCTGGAAATTCCAGGCCAACAGACGTTTTGCATAATAAGCCTCTTTGTACGTTTTATGCCCATATGACCTGCAAAGGAAATATCATGGGCTATGGCTAATAGCGCCAGACAGTAAGCTCTAGGCACTACCAACTGGTGTACTCTCTCACCTTCTAGCTCTCCCTCAGGGGTCCACTCTCTGTATAGTAACCCTTTGTCCCAGTGTACAGATTCCCCCTTCCCATGAGAATCAGGTGCCTCCCTAGCTACCTGCCTCAGGCCTTGCAATGTAGGGTCTGAGAGCTGAGCCTGTATCAAGTCTCTCCTTGTAAGCCTTCCCAGCTCCCCTTCCACAGGAAGTCTGGCATCCTCTGACAGTGGTGCTTCACTGTCACCCTGGGTACTACTACTCATCTCTACCTTTGCAGTTACCCTGTCCAAGGAAACATCAGTACCCACAAGCAGATGTGGCTCACATTCAGTCTCACTGCCACAGCATAGCTCACTCCCTGAAGTAACCACCTTAGCAGTCCTGGCTGCAAGTATGCAGTCTGTCTGGGTCTCCCCCAGGCTACCAGACTCACATGCTTGTCTCCTAGCCTCAATGCATGTAACTGCATAAGTACATAGTACTGCCTCATCCAAATCCTTCCCTCTCAGGGCATCTGCAGGATGGTAGTTCCATACCCCTGTTTTCTCAAGACAACCCACTGTTGGCATTTTGTCTTTCCCACTTACTGACTCTTTCACCTTTTGTTCCCCACCTTGCCTCTATGGACATCTGTATGCCACATAGCCCTACTGTTTGCATTCAGAACATTTAACCCTAGCTCCTGGATATGTACCTGGACTAGTAGCTTCCCCTGCTACTGGTGGATTCTGTTGGGGCAGTCTGTGCTGCCCACCATGGGTTCCTTTAGTCCCATGAGCAGTACTGGGGGTCTCCTTCCTGTGCAGGGCTGCCCTGCTTGCTAGGTATAGGTCTCCCTTCTTTCCCAACTCCTTTGAAGTAGCACACTGTTTATCAGCTAACCAGATTCTCATGTCCTCGGGCAAAGTGCTAAGGGCTTGTTACCTTACCACAAGGTCTGCCAGCCTTTCAAAAGTGGTGACCTGACATCCACTCACCCAGCTATGAAAATAAGTGCTCAATTCAGCAACATATTCACATACATTTTCATCTGCCTTGCGTCTATGCTCACGAAACTTTTTCCTATACATTTCACGTGTTAGCTTAAAACATTCTAACAAATGTCTTTTTACAGCAGTATAATCAAAACAGTGAGTGTCATGCATTTTTGCTAAAGAAGTTACAGCTTTACCATGGAGTAAGGGGGTCAGGAACCATACCCAGAGCCCTTGGTCAACTTCATACTGTTTACATACCCTCTCAAACATATGAATGAAGCTATCAAAAGTATTCCCCTTTTTAAACTGTGGAAGAAATTTACTGACCTTTTGTGCTTCTGGGATCCAGTTACTCCTCTCCCCATTACCTCCATGACTCTGGCGAAGAGTCAGCATTTCCGTCTCATGCCTCCTCTGCCATTCATTTTCCTCAGCTGTAGACTCCTCATTTTCTCAGCTGCTTCTAGTTCCATACGCCTGGCCTCCAACTCAAGTCTCTTTAGCTCCAGCTGGATTTTTAAGTCCACTACAGAAATGATGAGCTGTCCATTCTCTGAGGATATTGTATCTCCACTGTCAGTCTGATTGTCCTCCAGGCTGCTGTTTTCTGATGCAGCTGTAACCAAGGCTGCAATCAGGTCTGCTATAGTCAGGTTTCCATGCACCATTCCCCTAGCCTGGCACATCTCTGCCAGCTGACTCCTTGTCAGCTTTTTATACTCTTCTGCTGATATGCTGCCTGCTCACCCTGACTAACACTAAGCTAACACAAGAAATAAAACAATTGTGAACTGAACTCTGAGTATACACTGCATGGCTGTTTTAGAGTACAAAACACTTTTAGAGATCACTGTACATAAGCTACAGGAATTCACTCTACCCACACCACTACAAGCCAATTAGTATGTGAAGTAGATCCCACCACTGCCAAACACTTGTGATGACTGTGCCCTGGCCCAGCAATCAAGGAACCTCAATCTTCACAACTAACTCCAGGGAGGTCATCTCCTAGAAGAGGAAAGGATAACTAATATACACAGTAAAGTACAATTTCCCTTAAGTGCACACAGAGATCACAGTCAGTCTGGGGCTGGTTGCTCTCTTGCTCACCAGGTCCCCAATAAGACTCCCCACTGGCACAGCTATAGGGTCCAGGTCTCAGCCTAACTGGGCAAGCTAAAACCTCCAGTACCCTCTCTATCCAACCAGTGCTTCATGTCTCTGCCAAGTAGCTGACACTACACACGCACACACTTTGAGATAAGTAACTTCACAGACACTCCTGGGAAAGGCTGACACAGATTCTCCAACTGTGCCCCTTTACCCAGACTATACGGTAGCAATTACTGCCACTACCCAGTTAATAATATCAGCTACTAAAAGGCCCTTAAAACGGTGTCCAATTATTACTGTGCAATATTATTATCCAATGGTAGTATGACTAACAGTCAAGGCTTACTTTAGAGTGGCCTATTACAATAACCTCTATAAATATGCAATGTTCTCTAGAGCTTATCTCTACAGAAATCAGCCACAGGTAGAAGGTTTTAAAAATATTTAATAATAAATAATTAAAACACAAGACAAAACTACTACACCACAGATATATCTTAGAGTTCAGAGATCACACAGAAACTTAAAATAATACAGTAGGACAGGTCTTATTTCAAAGAAAAATATCTAATTAATCTTTACTAACTTTAACTATTCCTACAAGAAATCACAGTGCTAAAACTTACATGTGAGCACAAGGCAGAGTGCTGATAAGTAGATATCCAAGATCAAAATGCTTCCAGTCTCTTGCGAGAAATAGTATTTAAACATTACTAACAAACATGTCTCTAAGGCCCTTCCCAAATTACATCATATTTGACACTTAGGTTTTCCCAGTATTCATATTGCATCATCTTAACACCTGGTCTGAGTTCTTAGGCCACAAACTGCATTATTTAGCAATCTGCCACCTACTCAGAAACTTACAACAATACAAGGCATTTCACATATACATTTTAGCAGAAACTAGAGCAATAAAGCACCTTCCACAACTAAATTCTGGTCATAAACTTTAGCCTTAAAACAACGAGCCTGAAACCTTCATCGAGCCATCCTGGAGCCGAATTCTAATATGAAAGTGTCACAACGTGCTTCACTGTGCCAGTAGAGAGCAATGTTGTCACATATTTTGCAGTTCCACATTTCACAGTGTTATTTTACATTCAAGAAAACATGCCTGTATTTTACATTTATTTACAAATGATAGAATTAGGTATCAAATTTTATTTGACTAGGCTGGCAGCCTTTGCCCATCTCTCTCCAATCTTCACATACCTGTCCTAATGTTTTTCTGATAATTCTTAATCTCATAGAGCCTGCACTGTGCTTATGCCTCCAAACAATGCAGTGCATGCAGTCATCACATTCTTTCTAAGCGTATCCTGCTATTGTGCAGCATTACATCCTTTCATTTCCCACTTGCATACCACCCTCCAGCCATACTATGAGTAATTTCTTTGTCTATGAGCAGCTGAATATGATTACTGTGATATAAGTGACAGATTCATCTAATTAAATGAATTGAACAAAATTCTAGACAAATGAAACAATCAACAATCACTTCTGTCATGAGCTATACATTATAGCTACCTCCAATCCCTTTGATTACTCTACATCATAGGGACTTCACCAGCTGAGGAACTGTGTTCATATTATAACAACTGTTAATTAATGGGGTCACATTGTCGCAAAACCTAATCGTCAAATATCTTTTTGCTGAATCCTATCCTTCGAAATCTTAATCCATCGAACGTTCATTTAAGCAAATTTTTTCCCAGAGAAAGCAAGCAGTAGGCCATCATCAGGAATTTGCCTTTTTCCCCACTGTAGTGTGATGTTGGAGTTGATATATTTAATTGGGGGGATTGAGGGATGCAGCCCCCCACCTGGGTGGTTTTTAAATTTTGTGATTTTTGTGACACTTGCTTGGTTCGCCAAGTGTTTTTTTTTACCTTGGTAAAAATTTCACTTAAATGAACATTCAATGGATTAAGATTTTGACGGATATGGTTTGACAAATAGGTATTCAGTGATTAGGTTTTTTGACAAAGTGACATAGACCCAACTAATGGGGTGGGTGTTAGCATAATGGTTAAGGTGCATAGTTTAATTCTCACTTTTTAAAGGAAAATTGGTTATTCTTAAAATGGCTGGCATCTAGCTTAGTACTTACCTAAGAACTTTTGTATTTAATTGGGTGACATGATGTAAGAGTTGAAATTAGTTAAACTTATTTATTTATTAGTCAGATCACTCAGTTTTACATAGTGAATACACCACAGAAAACTCAATAACCTTACTTAATGAAGTGTAATTATGTAACTGTTATCCCAAAGACTTAAACCAGAGATGGTATCCAACGAAACTAACATCTTGGCTGAAATTCATAGGCAAGTGCTTTGAGCATAATAGTAAATATCAAGCATACCACGGAATGACACAGGATGTAGCTACTCAGATATATACCTCAGCATAGCACTGGTAACCCAAGAAACAGACTACATAGTAATTTAGTGGAGCTGCATTTTGGGGTGAAATAGTACTAGGTAGGTGCAGTGGAAGATCCTTGCTATCAAAGTACACAGTCATATTGTCCATTGTCACAGGATAAGCAGGCAAATCTGCTAAAGCATAACTGAGGCAATACTTTGGTGTGCAGTGCATTGCCACATCACCGACATGCATGCAGTAGCAGACAGCCCATGGAGGACCAGCACAGCAACAACCTAGTTTATCACATAAATGAGAAGAAAAAGGGGAAGTAGTAAGCAGAGAAAAACACACAAGTGTAACCATAAGGAATGGCAGGTCATGGGGAAGAATAGTATTTTTTGGCGGGAAACACTCCAATTTTTTGTAATTAGTTGAAGAATTAACTAGAGAAAGCAGTGAGGAATGGTTTGGGGAAAGAAAGAGGGAAAATAGAGGGTTGTAGTGGCAGACAAACAACCATAAAATGCAGACATTGAGAGTCAAGGAGTGCAGTGCCACAAAAGGAAGGGCACAGACAGAGGGTGGACACTTAGTGATGGAGTGAACTGGACAACAAACAAGTGTAGGGAATGACACATATGTTAAAGTGTGAAGGCTGCCAGCCTAGCTAGATAGGATTTTGTAAATAATTATATGCCCTTGTAAATATTAATATGATCCACAGGCTTATTTGACAAATGTAAGAACACTGTGTTATGTTCTGAGCTTCAAAAATGTAACCACAGTGCACCCTGCTGGAAGAAAGCTGATAAGTAAAGTATTTTATGACTATGTGTGATCTCAAGCTAGGAGACAGGATGTCTGCAGCTAGAAATTCTTTCTATTGTCCTAAGACAGAGATAATTATTGAGATTCACATGTAAAGTGTCTTTTATTCCTGTTGCTTCTTGGCAGTTGCAGATTACAAAGAAATGTTAAATTTTAAGTTATGTGAGCCTGGGAAACTTAAACAGAAATGTCAGGAATGATGTATTCTGAAATGACTCAGCAGTAATGTGTATTATCAATTTAAGCGCTATCTCAGAAAGTACGAATGGCATTTTGTATTTTGTTCTGAAGCTGACAAGAACTCACCAGCACTTTGCCTTGTAAGTAAAGTTATTTAGAACATAGTTTCTCTTAGAGGTAGATAGAAATAGCAAGATTAGCCTAGCTGTTTTCAGCAGTGAAGAGTTTCCAAATAGCAGGGTAACTACAGCAGAGCTAGTAAGGGAGACTGCTAGAAAGGTGCTTGGTGTGACATCTGGACAGAGGAAGGAGGACAAGGAGACCTGGTGGTGGAATGAGGAAGTACAGGAAAGTATACAGAGGAAGAAGGTGGTGAAGGAGAAGTGGGATTGTCAAAGAGATGAAGTAAGTAGACATGAGTACAAGCAGATGAGACACATGGCAAAGAGAGAGGTGGCGAAGGCTAAGGATAAGGCATATGGAGAGTTGTATAACAGATTGGACACTAAAGAGGGATTAAAGGACCTGTACCGATTGGCTAGACAGAGGGACAGAGATGGGAAAGATGTGCAGCAGGTAAGGGTGATAAAAGATAGTGAGGGAAACCTACTCACAAGTGAGGATAGTATGTTGAGTAGATGGAAAGAGTACTTTGAAGGTCTGATGAATGAAGATAATGAGAGAGAGAGAGAGAAGGTTGGATGATGTGGGGATAGTGAATCAGGAAGTGAAACAGATTAGCCAGGAGGAAGTAAGGACAGCTATGAAGAGGATGAAGAATGGAAAGGCTGTTGGCTCAGATGACATACCAGTGGAAGCATAGAGGTGCTTAGGTGAAATGGCAGTGGAATTTTTAACCAGATTGTTTCATGACATTTTGGAAAGTCAGAGGATGCCTGAGAAGTGGAGAAAAAGTGTTTTGGTACCTATCTTTAAGAATAAGGATGATGTGCAGAGCTGCAGTAACTACAGAGGGATAAAATTGATCAGTAACAGCTTGAAGTTATGGGAATGAGTCGTGGAAGCTAGGTTAAGAAGGGAGGTGATGATTAGTGATCAGCAGTATGTTTTCATGCCAGGAAAGAGCACTACAGATGCAATATTTGCTCTGAGAGTGTTGTTGGAGAAATACAGAGAAGGTCAGAAGGAGTTGCATTGTGTCTTTGTGGACTTAGAGAAAGCATATGACAGGGTGCCTAGAGAGGAGTTGTGGTATTGTATGAGGAAGTCAGGAGTGGCAGAGAAGTTTGTAAGAGTGGTACAGGATATGTACGAGGGGAGTGTGACATTAGTGAGGACTGCGGTGGGAGTGACAGATACATTTAAGGTGGAGGTGGGATTACATCAAGGATCAGCTCTGAGCCCTTTCTTATTTGCAGTGGTGATGGACAGGTTGACAGATGAGATCAGACTGGAGGCCCCATGGACTATGATGTTTGCAGATGACATTGTGATATGTAGTGAGAGTAGGGACCAGGTTGAGAAGACCCTGGAGAGATGGAGATATGCTTTAGAGAGGAAAGGAATGAAGGTCAGCAGGGCTAAAACAGAATATATGCGTGTAAATGTGAGGGGAGGGTAGAGGAATGGTGAAGATGCAGGGAGTTGAGTTGGTAAAAATGGATGAGTTTAAGTACTTGGGATCAACAGTTCAGAGTAATGGTGAGTGTGGTGAAGAAGAGAGTACAGGCATGGTGGAATGGGTGGAGAAGAGTGTCAGGAGTGATTTGTGACAGATGAGTACCAGTAAGATTGAAAGGGAAGGTCTACAAGAAGCTAGTGAGACCAGCTATGTTATATGGGTTGGAGACGGTGGCATTGACGAAAAGGCAGGAGTCAGATCTGGATGTGGCAGAGTTAAAGATAATAAGATTTGCACTGGGTGTGACTAGGATGGACAGGATTAGGAGTCAGTATATTAGAGGGTCAGCTCAGGTTGGACAGTTTGGAGACAAAGCAAGAGAGGCGAGATTGCATTGGTTTGGGCATGTGCTGAGGAGGGATGCCGGGTATATTGGGAAAAGGATGCTAAGAATAGAGCTGCCAGGTAAGAGGAAAAGAGGAAGGCCTAAGATAAGGTTTATGGATGTGGTAAGAGAGGCCATGCAGGCAGTTGGTGTGAAGGAGCATGATGCAGAGGAGAGGAAGAAATGGAAACAGATGATGCACTGTGGCGACCCCTAATGGGAACAGCCAAAAGAAGAAGATGATGAGTCTAGCTGTTTTCTATATTTATGTCAGACTATACTACAATGTTATTTTAAAGTATTTCCTATGATTTTGAACTCTCAATTGTCACTGTGTTGAGTCAATGAGTATTGTCTTGTGTTTTTATTCTTTATTATTAAATATTTTTAAACCTTTCAACTGTGGCTGTTTTATGTGGAGATAATTTAAGTTCTGAGAGTACTTGCATGTATTTGGTGATACTGCATAAGCCACTCCAATAGCCTTGCTGTTCGTCACACTTACTATTTGGATAATAATAACATTGCACAATAGAATTGGACACCCTTTGGTAAGGGCCTTTATAGAAGCTGATAAGAGTAGTTGGTGGCAGTGGATTACTACCTTATAGCCTGGGCAGAAGGGGGCATAGCTAGCGAACCTGTGCCAGCCTTTCCCAGGAGTGTCTGTGTGTTTGTATATACATTAAATCTCAAAGTGTGTGTGTGTCAGCTACTTGGGCAGGGACACAAACCACTGGTTGGACAGAGAGGGTACGGGAGGTTTTGGCTTGACTACTCGGCTGAGAGCTGAACCCTATAGCTGTGCCAGTGGGGATTCTTATTGGGGATCTGGGGAGAAAGGGAGAAACCAGCCCCAAACTGTCTGTGATCTCTGTGTGTTCTTACAGGAAATTGTACTTTACTGTGTGTGTACTTGTTATTCTCTCAATGTGGATGCCCCTCACTGGTGCTAGTGGTGAGGATTGAAGCTCCTTGATTACTGGGCCAGTGCTCCGGTGTCACATAAAGAAACACTAGATGGGAGATAGTGCAAGGTATATGTCAGATATCAGACTGGCCCAGAGCCAACACATACAGGCATATGACACCATCCTCTCTAGCTTCCACTGAAATACCACAGGGAGCACCATCTGAGTCACTTCCAGAACAGGAACCTTGTGGCCACAGAAGACACCAGTGAGCCCTTCAGGTCATCATCAGTAGGGTAACATCTGTTCCACTGCTAAGAGATAGGCCTGGTAAGCACTGGTGGTTTAGCACCAGAAGCATTTGCTGATGCAGGTTGAGGTAAACCCTGATGTGCCTCTTGGGCAATCACAACTAGATCTGCACAAAGAAGGAAAAAAAATCAACACAGTATACACATATATGTTATACATAGAATTGCAGCTGCACATTGCAGTACTTCACATGGCATACATATCCCACTGCTGAAAGATGCACTCTTCCTTGCTGTGACATCATTCCATGTTGGCTTGCTACTTATCAGTTGCTGTAAGTCAAAAGAGGAGGAAACACTGATGAACATGTTAAAAGAATGGGGAAAAAATCAGTGCTTACAGTAAACCTCTGACTTCATCTTGCTAACCTCTCACTGTCTGAACAGGCCAGCGTGGTTCTGATGCACACTACTGCAAAACTCCCTGCACTTGCTTAAAAAAGTCAGTGATGCAAGAGGTACAATGCAGTGTCCTGCCAAGCATGGGTTATGAATCCATCTTTTCCAGTGGCTCATTGTCTTAGCTCAGCAGGTGCTCCTAAAAGTCCCTGAAGAGGAAGAACAAGAAAACATTTCTCTCCCTCAGACAGTAGGTTGGATACCTGCTTTTCCCAGCACCAGAGGAATACATGTTCACTCATGTAGCAAAATGGTAGCTTGAGCTGTAGAGAGGCATTTGGATGTCACGTAACACCCATTGTGATGCAGCGGTGGGGCACTACATAAAGCCTCCATAGCACAGAACCTCTGTACTACAAGTGGTGTCAGGATTTGTACATAAGCATAGTGTACACATCTGTTCCCAGCCCTGGGATGAGCAAGGACATGCGATGTAGCTCAGCTTAGTGTGAATAGTGCATTGCATTAAGGTAGCATTTCAGAGCCAGTTAGAAGAACTTCCCACATAAACAGAACCACCATGCATGAATGCCATATTTTGTGAAACCTCATTAAGATGAACAACTGTAGAATCAGGACTTTACAGAATAAAGTATTAGGCACTGAGATAGATGCCTGCTAATCTATCCCCTGGTCTGTACTCAACAACCATGGTTGATAGTAACAATATATATTAATTTCTTTATGTTTTTACAGTTCCTACTGATGGAGGGTCTAACACAATGAGACAGCACTTACCTGATGTCAGCAGGTCACCTGTGGTTGATGGTGATGGAAATGGGCACATGACACAACTGGATGATGCAGTGGCACCGTTAGCAACACTAACATTAGCGGACTGACACACATCCCCCATATAAAATATAAAATATAAAATTAGGCTTTTAGGTCCCGGCCAAGCTACCAGCCTCATGTAATTTGAGTGAATGCAATAGTTTATGGCACCACCATAACTCCAGATTTGTCCTTGGGCTGAGTACAACATTTGGCATTAATCTGTGCAGGTCAGTGATCCAGGCACAGACAACTGCTATCCACACTGCTGGGAAGATGCTGAGTGTGTTGCATAGCTTGTGTGATGATGTGCCACTCCTTCTTGGCCTGTGGGATGACATGTAATGCCTATGCATTTACATGAAGTATTAGAATAGGAACAAATGGTGCTGCTGTGGTCATTAATGGCTAACAGTAGCTAGCACTGCATCAGTTGGTGCATATATGAGAGTATTGAATATATTTGTGCTACTTGTTCTAACTGCACTACTGATACAACATTTAAACTATTTGCCCTATGGTTACTACCCTTGGAGCTATTCATTCACACCATCTGCAGCTACTGCTCTATAGTTACAACACCAAGATGCATGGGTGACAATCTGATGCTCACTGCTGCTGCTAGTTAGTTAAAAACAAATTAGCCTGCTGGGTAAAGCTATTTAATTTAAATTTGCCTCTCATTGTCAATTACCATATTGCTCCAACATTTTGCTGTCATGTTCTCATTTTATTGTACTAATTAATACTACAATAGTCACATCTCATATTCTTGTATCATTTAGTCATATCCCATATTTTATTTTCTGGTGTAATCCATTAGCCCCTTCTGTTTTACATTAACAATAGGTTACTAAAATATTCTGTTTAGCACTACCCTTTCATCTGCGCTGATTATTATGGAATCTCAGTCATCTCTTACCCCTTCTTTAGCCAGCCTGATAGCACTAGATATTTTGAAACATTGTAGCAGCTGCCTCATGCTTACCACTGTTTCAATATTTGAGAGGATTGTGTGTTGATTGAACTTGGATGCTAACTTCTCTCCCCAAAACACATTCAATAAACACAAAGTAGACATGCAAATCTACAGAACAGAACAGCTCCAGTGTACCAACACTCCAAAGTTTTTAAGACAACACTGCCTAAGCCACCCAGATGAAGGACTAAGAAACCTCATCCATTTTTTTCACACAGTAGTCCACCCACCGTTACCTTGCATGCCATAGGCAGAACACATACCTGTAAGAGTCAAAAGTTGTGCAAACACCAAGCTCTTAATTCCCAATTAATCAACATCCAACCCATGTAATGTAGGCCACTCTGTTGTCAGGCACATGGACCCCAGACAAGATAAGAATAGAATTATGGCCTTTCTAGAGCCAGAACCCAGAATTAAAAAAGGCTCTTAGATTGTCACATCCTGTTAAATACTATTATGACCTGATAATATCCACATGGGAAAGAATAAATATAGATGGTCAACCCAGAAGGACAATGAAGATGTTATGACTGTCTTTGCTGTACATATTCCTGAGGCAAGAAAGACACTGGTTCAGAGTGGTATTCTGGTATCACTCAAAATGCTGACAAGATTCAAAGACAATTTTTATTTAATAATTGGATATGTCGATGGTGTCATTTTTGGTGGTGTTCCACTATGTGTCAGCTGGGGCAAGATGGCTTGAAAGCTTTGCCAGGGATGAATTGTACTTCTCTTTCCAAAGCTTTTGCATTCTGGTTAAAGCCCTTGCTGCCTTATTAGTCCTTGTTTTTGACAAAGTCCATCTGCTGGACATTGCAACCTAGTAAAAACTAATTTCAAACACATTAAAGTGGCTCTACTCAGTGCCAGGAATTGTAACAAAAAATTCTCGACCTTGAAGCCTCCCTACAATTTGAAACATCCATGTATATGTAGTTACTGCTACGCAGTATCAAAGCAATAAAAGCATTCCTTCTTTTCCTGGATTTAGTGCCTATCATGTCCTTAGACCTAGTGGGAATTGTATCAGTATTTCTTGATGATGTCATCAAAATGACTAATTCCTTGGAACAGCATATCTGAGCGGTTAGATGTTCAAATCACCATACTCAAGATGAAGTACTACTTCATAACCAGTTATGTAACACCCTCTATGTCCTCTTCAGAGCATGATGGCTATCTTAAGACTATAGCTAAAATCCTCATTAAACCCACTATTGTCTTATTGAGGGACTCAGCCACTCCATGCCTATTTTATATGTCTCCACATTTGATGCCATAATTGCCGTGCCTTATTTGCATTGGGTACCTCATTTGCATGTCATTATGAAGTCATTTACTCACACTGCATACTCTGCTATTTTGACATTAGAGTGGCTGTCCAGCTTACCTTTGCTTCTGAATTGCCTCTTTCCTATGTGTTACACTTTTCCACACTAATTTATGCAGGGCTATGTATGGCATATAATAGCAGTCCTTATTTACTGAATTAGGAGAAAATACAAAAATACTCAGGGAAAAGTCACATATCTGGAAAACATCCTTGAAAGTTAACAGAATAAGGATTAATGAAAATACTATTTTTTTTGCAGAATAAGTTTTCTTTTTTTAAAGAATAAAATGTCTTTAACTCTATCATTTTAACAGTATGCACTCACATTAATCCTCATTGTTTTGTCATAGAACCAAAGACACAAAGAAAGAAATTAGCCAAAGTAAGGAAAGACCATGACATCTCTTTAATCTTTCTGAAATAAAAAATGCATTTGCATGGTTTTTGCATCTGTATAAGCTCAGCAGATCCTGCCCAGGTGTCCTGCAGAGACCTACAATGCCAGAAAGGCAAAAGGAGAGACTTTAGAGTGTTTAAGTACCATTTTTTGGTTTTCTTGTTGTTTACTGCTATTTCTGCCTAAATGCTCATTTTCTGGCATTTATTGCTTCTCAGAATGTTCATTTTATACTGAAAATTACATTTACTTGTGCCTGTACTTTAAACAAATCATTTTTTATGTAAATTGTATTTTTTAATTGTCTCTGGCTTCCCACTCACTTGCGACAGCCATTACTGCACTGTAAAAGTTGTTTGTTACCTGTTTCTACTGCATTTACTGAAAAAAAAAATTGCTATTTTCCCACCTTACTAAGCTAGAAAAGTTTAGTTTCAGACACCTGCTGATACCTAGACTGTGTTTGAGCTTCTGTGTTGGCCATACCTTATTTGGGCAAAAAGGAAGTTTCTTTGTTCACCAGTGAAAGTGGGGAGCTCTGAACAGCCTACTTGTCCTTGGAGGAGTGGTTTCTGCCCAGAAACTGCAGTTTTATTGGCCGTTTTGGGCTAATTTCTCTCTTTAATCTTTCTGATATAAAACCGCATTTGCGAGGTTTAGAGCATCGGGCACCACCAGTTAGCTAGAGTTAAAGTATTCCCGGCTCCACAAGGTCTGCTCTTCAGTTTTTCCCTTGGAACTAGACAAACCTTCAACTCTAGCACTCAAACCATTCATTTTATAGCCCAACACTTGCTTAAAACTCATAACAAGCACTAACTACCCCTAATACTAGCCCCCTTTTACTGTCCAGAAGGACAAGACTTTCTAATCGTCCCCACCAGTCAATCAGGAAAACAGATCACACTACCTACTCAGGCATGACAAAAGGGCAGTTTCTGGTGTACTCTCCTGTCCAACTGGTGAATCTGGGCATTTTGAGGCAATGTTACAACTGCCTCATGTACACAGACAACCCTCTCCTCCTACCATCAAACACTAATATATGCGAGAGATGCAATTATACAGCCAGACTGGAGGCAAAGCACTCTCAACCCAAGACTGGAACTGACAGTCAAGAGGAGAAGGGTAATACTTGCAACACACCACCAGTCTCACATAGACCTAACAAACCAACACAGGCAAATAACACACATAAATACACAAAAACATACTCGGAGGCTCTAAATAAAAATCTGCAAAAGCAACAGAGACCTCCAAAGCAGACACCCAAGCAACCTCCACAACCCATCACCAACCATGAAACGCATACTTCACATAATCAGTGTGTCATGCAATCACAGCCCTTAAGGCAAAATAACATACCCAACACACTAGTAATAGGCGACTCTATAGTCAGGCATACTGATGTCCCACTAACTAGGCTGGACAAGGAGAAGGTTACAGTTAGCTACTTGTCGAGTGCCAGGTTCCGCCACATAACACAAGCACTTAGGTCACTCCAGAACAAGTACAAATATGACTCTGTCATTGTACATGTTGGTGTGAATGACCTGAGATGTACCTCCCAGGACTGCATGTAAAGAGACATGGAAGAGCTCTCTGATCATGTAGCCCAGGTAGGTATGACCCTGACCCTGAGTAGCATTCTGCCCTAGCCATGAATGATGCCACAGTACTAAGAAAAAATGATCAATTTCAACAATTGGCTAAGTTTTTGGTGTCATTCAAAGGGGATCTAGTATCTGTCTGCCTGGGATGACATGCTCAAGAAGCCACGTTGCTTCACAAGAGATGGCTTGCACCTGTCACCCTTAGGCTTTCGAATACTGGCAAAGGCTCTTGCCGCCCCCATAGTGCCTTTTTTTAGGCAAGGCTCAAAAGACAAACCCACCACTGTAAATAGCACAAGAAACCAAAAACTGAGGGTAATGCTACTCAATGCCAGAAGTCTAAACCTCAAAATGCATGCACTCGAGGCACTCCTCAGTATGGAGAACATTGATATCTGTGCAGTAACAGAAACCTGGTTTAAGGCTTCAGAAAGTCCCCCAGCACTACCAGGCTATAACTCATACCATACCTTTCAGCCACAGAACCCGGACCGAAACACAAAAGGCGGGGGTGTATCCATTTTCATCAAGGATACTCACACTTCCAGGTTAGTGGGGCAGCACGATGCATCATAGATCATCCAAGTGAAACTAAGAAAGGGCAGAACTGCAATCCAAATTGTAGCTTGCTACAGATCTCCCACCTTGACCCAGGACCCCCATTCTGCATTTCTCGAGACACTGAGAAATATGAAGGTCCTACCAAACACCCTAATACTGGGTGATTTCAACTACCCAAACATTAACTCAGAGAACTACTCAAGTACTAACTCCCTTGCCCAACGCTTCCTAGAATTTAAAAACTCAAATGTCCTGGACCAACTGGTCAACACCTCCACCAGAGGGAACAACATATTGGACCTGGTCATCACCAACATGGGCGAACGGTTTCCATACCTGACGTCAACCCCGCGCTGGTTAGATCCAACCATAGACTAATCACTCTGAATATCCACATTCCGCCCCCAGCCCCATTCAAGGAAACCATCATCAAAAACTATTCAAAAGCAAACTTCAAGTTACTTAAGACTGAGGTGGAAAGGTTCACAGCCCCCATGCCAATGGACAATGCTGTCCAAGCTACTGAAACCTATACAAAGGCACTCTATGACCATCTGCAGGATGCATGGATCATGCTATCCCAAGTAAAACCAAGACTCACTCCTCCAAGAAAAGTAAACGAGTCTGGTGGACCCCTTCCATAAACAGGCTCTACAACAGAAGCAGGAAACTAGTACAGACAAGAGCAAAATCCCTAGAAGGAAAGACATCATTGACCAGTATCAGCAAGAAACTATGATCCCTCATTAAAACATCCAAGGCTAGCTACGAAAGAAAAATTGCCAAGGACTCCAAAGATAACCACAAAGCATTCTTTAGCTATGTAAAGAAACTAAGTGGAAACTCTCAGATCTGCCCTGAGTTGGTGCAGAATGGCACAAAATACACTGAACCAACTGATATTGCCAACATTTTGGCAGACAGGTTTAGTGCAAACTTCACACCCCTCTCACCCCTAAAGGGCCTAAAACCATACCAGAAGAATGTAAGGCCCCAGCAGTCACTGACACACAGATTAAAACAGTCCTATCCAAAGCCAAAAACAGAGACTCAATGGGACCGGACGGTGTCCCAGGCTGCGTCCTACAAGAGCTCCAAAATGAAATAACCCCCCACCTAAACACACTATTCAAACTCAGTCTCTCTACAGGCAACATACCACAGAGTGGCACACAGCAACAGTTATCCCACTCCACAAAGGTGGTGCCACAACGGACCCCGGGAACTATCGCCCTATAAGCCTGACTAGCCTGGTCTGCAAGGCTATGGAACGCATCATCGTGGAACTCATTAACAGAGATATTGGGAACCTCCAAACTTTGGACCCCACCCAGTTTGGCTTTGTTAAGGGCAGATTATGCCTCCTAAACCTGGTAGACTTCTTCGAGACAGTTACCAAGGCATTAGACAAGGGTAAGGAGGTCCACACAGCCTACCTAGACCTCGCAAAGGCTTTCGACACCATTCTCCATTCTGGTATTATAGACAAGCTCACCAACCTGAACATTAACCCCTACATCACAAGATGGGTTGCAAATTGGCTCACAGACAGAACCCACACAGTGAGAGTTGCAGACTCTAGGTCCGACTCTAAACTGGTTACACGTGGCGTCACCCAGGGTTCAGTCCTAGGACCCCTCCTGTTCGGTATATACTTCTCAAAGGTACAGGCAAGCACAGGAGGACTTTGGCTGACCAAGTTTGCAGACAACTGCAAACTAGGGGCCATAATTGATTCTCTGGCTGATACAGACACCCTACAGAAGGGTCTCACTGAGACAGATACCTGGTGTCAAAATCATGGCATCAAGCTGAATGCCAAAAATTGCCTGCGAACTTCCACATAGGTGGTAGTCTCCTAAATACAGAAAAAGTAATAAGGGATCTGGGGACCCAAGTGGATAGTAATCTCTCCTTTGATAATCATATTGCCAAGGTGGTTAGAAAATCCTTCTATGTGGCCCACCTAATCTCAAAAGGGTTCACATCCAGATCAAAGGAGGTTATTGTGCCTCTCTACTCATCACTTATTAGACCCATCATAGAATACAATGCCCCATTTGGGATGTACCTTATAAGACACCTGCAACAGCTGGAAAGACCACAGAGGTACCTCACCAAAAGGATTACTGGTCTCAAATAGATGACCTATGCAGCCCGACTAAAGAAACTCCAGCTGTACTCAGTTGCATACCGCTTACTCAGAGGTGATTTATGCCTGACATACAAGGCCATGTTTAACCCAGAATTAATGGATATGCTCCACCTAAAAAAAACCCAATCCCTGAGAGCCACACGCTCTATGGATATAAACCTTACCACAACATTAAATAGGATGTGCTGGAGGGATAGATTCCTGACCCAGAGACTCCCCATGCTTTGGAACAAAATTCCAATATACATCAGGCAGAGCCCCTCACTAGCACTCTTCAAGAGAAGCCTTGACGGGTGGATGGGAAACAGAAAATTTACCCCGGGGATCACTGCAGTGGCTCTGCTGGACAGAGGCATAGGGAACTAATGGCTCTGCTGGTCAGAGTCACATGGAACTAATCTAAGGGGGTGGCAAAAGCCAACACACTCTGGCTAGGCTTATAAATGCCCTTCGGCAGATAGCCTAGTACTTACGTATGAACCTATGAACCTATTTAAGAGGCATGTGTTCATTTGTCTTCTAAAGAGGTTGTGAGATTTTTTTTGCCAGTAGGAAAAAGGTTAATACATTTCAATTTTTTCTTATAATGAAAGGTATGAGCTAATGAAGATGCTGAAATTACGTAATGTAGCATAATTTTTTGCAATTAGAAAAGTTAAATAAAGCTATTAAAAATAGCTGTACCTCGCCTGTCACTATGCAGCACTAACTGTGGCTTCTCCATTAATGATCCTATTGTGTGGAGCTCTCAACCCAGCACAGACAGTCACGTATTTTATTTTCATTTAACACTCAGATCAAATCTCTGTTCTGTCAAAAGGTATAATGAAGCTGCAGTAAAAATATTATTTAACTATATTCAGTAACATTCAATTTAATTTATCAGGTATGCCCTTTGCAAAGCTCTAAGTGAAGTCTCATTTTAAACTAACATTATTATGTATGCCTCAAATTTAATGTTTTATAAGATGAACTACAGTACATATATATATATATATATATATATATATATTTTTTTTACTTCTTTGAATATTGTAACTAGATTGTGGCTGAAAAGGGGTACAGAAGTCCACTACACTTTCCTGAAAAATACATAAGTAAATACATAAATATACATAAATAGGTAAATACATTGACACTCGTGTTTCCTTATTTTTATAGAGATTTTCAACAAAGCCAGACATGTAGAGGTTCACCTTATTTTGTGTTTTCACTACCTTATTGCGTTAGAAGATAATAGGAGTTCTACAGTTAAACAAAATAATCCCTCTCATATTTTAAATCACTACAAAAATGAAGTGTATTTTATCAGACACATAATGGCCAAATGTTTGAATAATATAATTTATCTGTCATGTACACTCATCAAGGATGTTATAATGATCAGGGTTTGCTGCAGGACATTATAACCCAGTAAAAGTTAATTTAGAGCAGATTGAAGTATCAAATGTCAAATTCTAAAGCAAAACTGATTTCATGAACTCTAATTATGCCCTGACTTAGGAACGGGATCCTTTCTCATCAAGCTATGCAAAAACCTAAGCATTTGGAGGAATTAAAAAAATCAGAGTTTGTAATATTGATGAGAAATTCAATCAGCACAAAATAAACAAAAATGAAGGATTTGTTTAGAACCAAAATCATTCTCTACCCTTGGTGGGTACTTTTACGTCATGTGCCTGTTTTTTGCTAAATCCCACCAATGTAAAACTGATATATATATACCATGGGAAAAAATAAGAAAATAATGAATAGCTGGGTACACATATCACAAGATTAAAATGGGATTGACCCTAGTAAAAGGTACTAGAGACAAGGCTGGTAGAAAGATTACTGCAAAGTCCTTTAAGAATGAATGAGATTTTGCTGTTGAGTTAGGCCCTGATCCAGCACTGTTGAACAGGCAGACAAGATGCCTGGAAACGGAGAAATGGACCTTGAGGACAAAAAATAAATTATGTTTTTTTCTTCCTTTATGCAACTAACTCAGAGTTCTCAAAAAAAAGTTACACTGCAAGAGCAACGGAAAATAAGGAAGAGAAAAATCACCAAAATTGAAAAAAAATGGCAAATATTACAGATGCAAATTTAGGGTCATTAAATGGCCAAACAAAAATAAGATCATATGTAGACAAGAAAACACTGAATGGTTTGGGAAAGGAAACAAAAAATGAAGTATTAAGAGAGTGAAAATAATCCACAGGTATTTGCAACATTAAAGTGAGAGGAATGGACCAGAGAGAAGAAGTGAAGCCTAACAGCGTACAGTTTATATTTGGAAAATAAATCAATGTTAACTAATAATCTTAAAGCAAAGTTAAAATATTTGAAAATACATATAAGCAAAGACATGCAGACATGGTAAATGTTAAAAAAGAGAGGAGTAGCACAGAAGGCTAATTTAACAAGTAAGCAGTTTGATATAAAAATAGAGAACATTGAAAATGAATTGACAGATCAGTTAAGAAGCTACGGATTTGAATAGGAATCCCTTGTGCAAAGGACACTTCAGAATGGTGGTCTATTAACACAAGTAGAGCTAAAAGAAGTGACAAAGGAAGTAGGGTGGTGCAGTGGTAGAGAAAAATCACTCACTAATTCTATACATAAATGTTGAAAGCAATAAAGATGTTTCAAAAAGCAAAATGTGACAGCCATTTCAAAGCCAAAATATTTCCACAAAGGGGCAGAAAGAGCAGGATAGAAAACCATAGAAGAGACTCTCAATCAGGAAAAAAAAATTAAGAGAAAACCCTCTGGATTTGATAGAAATGGAAAAATATAATAATATGTTTGAGACAGTCTGCCAAAAGTGAATAATACAGATTGTCAAAAAATAATAAGCCAAATTAATAAAGTAATTGAAACTATAAAGAGATTGCCATATAGTGTAACAAATTAGCATAATACGTTATTGTGCAGTGAAATTAGTAATAGACAAGGAATTACTAAATATAAATTATTTAAGGAAAATAAATAGGCTAAGAGATCACCACCATGGAAGTATCAACTAGAAATACTTGTGAAATGGTTAAGAAAAGATGTATCACTATTGAAAGAATACAGAACAGGAAATCAGTCTAAAAAATATTGTTAGAAAAGTCTTTGGAGCAACGGATGAAAGGGCATCAATACAACATGAAAAAATTAGAACAAACCTAATTAAGGAATAGTTTAAAAGATTAAAATTAATACTCAAAACTGCCTTTACATCTATTTATTTATTTATTGACATTTGATTACCAGGACAGTCCAATTGGGTAGGAGCCCATTTTCAGGGAAGGCCCAGGAAGAAAAGCTCTAAATCTAGGAAAAAAGTTCAAGCTATAGCTTTTGGGTGAAAAAGAGCTGAATAAGGTTGACAGGAAAACAAAAAAATTGCTCTCTGCATATTAAATGATATACAACAACCAGTGTTTGCAAAGATTATACATCCGTTGGTCTGAGCAGAATTCATTATACATATAGGTCAGTGATTGTAGGATTGCATTCCTATTTATTGACATAGTTAGATCTAAACATACTGAAAGTTCTAAAACATGAACAAAATACGTCTAAGATAATCTCATTGCTTAGGTTAGCAGAAGCGTTTATGAAAAAGGCAGGCATCGAAAATCAACCAAATGTGGCTGAATACAAAGAACAGGATCAGTAAAAAAAGAAAAGATAAAAGGAAAGATTAGAATTATAGCAAGAAGCATAGAGATCTGCTGGAACAGCTACATGTTAACCAAGAGTTTTTGTACAAATCTTAGATGAGGTGAATTTAAATTAAAAGATGGAAGGTTAATATTGTCAGCCCAAGATATTGGATTACATACTAGATGGACCATAAAATCTATAGAAAAGGTAGGAGATATAGAAAATCTAAGTTTTGTGACACATAATTAGAAACAGTAGTTACATATCTTGTTGCAGGGTGGAGTACACTCATGGCTGAAAATGTGCATACTGAAAGACATCATAATGTGGCAAGGTTGTTGCACTGGTGACCTTGTAAACATTACAACTCAGAGGCAGTTGAGAGACATTGAAAACATGAACTGTAAAGGTCTGTTGAAAATGATTAAGTAATGATTATGTGGGATCATCCCATACCAACTGCTAAGAAGTATACAGACTGGATATTGTAGTTCAAGAGAGAAAGACAAAATAACTTGAATACTGAAATTGCTATGCCCAGTGATTACTGTGTTATATGAAATGAAAGACACAAATCTGTAAAATATCAGGACTTGCAAGCAGAAACAGAACAATATGAAGAGATATTGCCAGTTGTAGTAGGAACAACTGGGCTAATAAAAAAGAATCATTGAACATATCTAAATATTTTACTGATAAAAGTCACACCTAATGAAATGCAAAAAGAGGCAGTTCTGGGTACACTGCAGGTGCTAAACAATAGCACTTGTGTCAAATGTCAAAGAATGAAGCAAAACTGATTTTATGAACTTTATTTATAAAAACCAAAAATGAACCAGCACCGGAAGAAAAAGGCTGAATGCTTTAATTAAGCAACATCAATCTTGAAAAGTACCAACAACTTGCAAACCGGTTTCGGCTATAATTTTAGCCTTCATCAGTGCATCAAAAAACAAAACAAATGGTGCATCTTGGTTCCTGCTTATATAGCCAAGAGTTTTAAAGCTATACACACATGCAGTTGAACTTAGTAATATAAATATTGTTTTGTAAATATACAGAAACAACCAAAATTTCATTAATAAATGTAAAACTAGATTGGCATGAAAAATTACACATTTTCATTTAAACCTGGTTTAAATAGAGCCCCCAACCTAGTAATCCATGCAAACTCCATATTATTAAGTTTCTCATGCCATCCAGTTTTAAGACTTCTGTGCATGTTGATTTTGTCAATAATAGTAAATTTGAATTGGGCAGTTTTGTGGATGATAGTGTGTTTATACAAAGCATTAGACATTTTACAAGTTCTAATTGCACTAAGATGTTCACATATACGAAACCTGAGGGGTCTAGAAGTTTGATCAACGTAAAATGAAAAACATGTGCATGTAGCCAAATAGATAACCCAATCAGTGCTGCAGTTACCAAAAATATTTATCTGGTATATCTTAGCAGTATTCCTGCTAGTGAATTCCATGGTTTTATTGATATGTCTGCATGCACTGCAATGGCCACAAGGAAAACAGCCCCTTAATGGGTCACCAAATAATGTAGTCTGGATGGTTATTGGAGGATTGTGCCTTTTATAATGTGTAAAATTAATTGTTCTTCCTCTGCGGTATGAAAAGAGACATCTTTCAGATAATATTTCATTGAGATGTTCATGGGCCCTCAAAATCTCCCAATGGTTATCAATTATCTGTCTGAATAGGGATGTATTGCTGCCAAAGGTAGTTACAAATCTAATGGGTTGATCTGTGTTGGATTCAGTGACTGAATGATTGTATTGCAATAGTTCAGACCTGGATATACCTCTCACATGATTCCTAGTTTGAATGATACGAGATTTGTTATATCCCCTATTTACGAACCTATCCGCCAATTCTGTTTCACATATAGAATGGGAATCTACAGATGAACAAATACGCTTCATATGCAAAAATTGTAATTTGGGGATGTTGTTGATGATGTGGCGGGGATGATGACTGGCAGCATGTAGAAGTGTATTATACTGTGGAAATTTTCTGTAAACGCAGGTGGCCAAAGTGTGGTCATTCTGTCTAGAAACAGCGACATCCAAAAACACTATTTCCTGATATTCAATGGTTAAAGTAAACTGAATACCCCACGTGTTATTGTTTAAATATGACACAAATTCCTCTGCCATATTCAAATCACCCCGCCACACCATCCAACAATCATCCAGGTATCTTCTCCAAATGTCTAGTTCTGACATGTAGATATTGTTATGGGAATCGTATATATATTGTTCTTCAAAGAAACCCATAAATTGATCAGCATATATGGGAGCAAAAGATACTCCCATAGCTGTACCTCTCACTTGCCATTAAGCTTGCCCTTCAAAATAGAAAATATTCTTTGTCAATACACATTCCGTCAATTGGATCAAGAAGTTGTTAAATACAGGGGTGTATAACTTAGATCTATCCAACCAAAATGCTACAGCCGATAATCCAGCATCATGTGGGATGCTGGTATAAAGAGAAGCAACATCCAATGTACACAACCACCAATCCTCATCCAATTGTGTGTCATTGACAATTTTGAGAAATTCCATTGTATCTTGTAGCCTAGATATGACCAAGGAGAGTAATGGTTTTAGATAGAATGTAAGAAAGGCAGATAAAGGTTCAGTAAGTGATCCATTGCCTGATACAATAGGTCTACCAGGAAGATTTGTAGAATGTTTATGAATGAAGCAATAGAAGTTGAAACAAACTGAGATAAATGAAACAAAATCCACGTCAGCAGAACCAGCAGCAAAGAGTCCAATATTAAGTGTTTTATTAACATCCACTTTTCGTTCAAGAAAACTGAACTTCTTCAGACAAACATCAAAAGGTAACAAATGTGAAAAAAACTCCTTAAATACACAATTAACAACACATGATACATTTGAATGGACCAACCAACTGGTTAAAACTTGCTGACATCAATGTGTGGGAAAAAGCTGATCTCAAAGCTTCTTAAAGAGCTATTACATACAAAAGTCAGGTCTTTACAGATTGTGTTTTGAAATCAAACAACTAACCAAAATGAAATAAAATATTATTGGTTAAAATGTGTCTAAACATAAAATGTTTAAAACCAAGAAAAACGAAACATAATAAATGGAACCAATTTAATAACTTGAAATAAAAAGTAAAACATAAAAAATAGTAAGGCATGAATGGAAAATAATAAATGATAAAATTACCTCTGCATACTTCTGAGTTTCAAAATGTAAGCTAAACTTACTCTGTCATTAAGACCTGGAGGTCTGTATGAACAGAGTTTCTGCTGCCAAATCACTTCTAGGTGCTCTAATAATAGTTGAAAAGGACCCCCCCTGATGTCAAAGGGAACCTGTCCTAACACCCTAAAAGTAAAACTGTGCTGAGGGTGGTCATTGACATGTTTCGCCAAAGCGTTTTCACACTTGTTTTTCCTAATACAATATAAATGCTCATAGATTCTTTCGTTAAAACCTCTGTCAGTCTTGCCCACATAAAACGCTGGGCAAGACTGGCAGCAAGCTAAATAAACAACCGATCGAGATTTACAGTTGAATCTACCAACAGTGGAAAAAGAAGACCTAGCAATCTTAAATCTTGAACCAGTGGCAATGTGCCTGCACATGTCGCAACTCTCACATTTGAAAGTACCCTCTACTCTGACACGAGTGCCCTTGTTTTTTTCTAGTATCCGTTTGAGGTTATCACCCCTCCTGTATATAAAACTAGGCAAAGTACCAAACCTGGCTTGTAAGGCATCATCACAACAGAAAATACTCCAGTTCTTGACAAACACCTCCTTGATTAGGTGAATCTCAGCACTATAATTAGTGATGAAAGAAATAGAAGTGTCTACTTTCTTGTTGTCTACAAGGACTTCAGGCATAACTGGAGGTGAATGTTCTAGTGGACAACTTGTGAACAAATTGCTTTGTAAAATAGGTTTATAAACACCCCCATACCTTTTAGTCTGGACCTCAGTAACCAGGTCATGAATAAACTTGTCTGGGTAACCTCTGTGTAGAAACAATCCCTTAATAAACTCACATTCTTCTAAAAAGGGTTCATCGTCTGTTACCATTCGAGCAGCGAGCACAAGTTGCCCCTTGACTACCCTCTTTTTTGGTGCCCAGGGTGGGCACTAGTGAAGTGTAACATGGTGTTAGAATAGGAACTCTTATGAAATATTTTGGCCTTAAAGCTACCAGCAGAAATGTCTTTGTATAAGTCTACATCCAGATAAGAAATTCTAGAATCAGACTCTACAAATGTAAAATTGAAAAAAGATGTGCTAGAATTGAGATGAAAGTCCCCACATCATTAGTTGAACTTTCTGTCAGTATAAAGGTGTCGTCCAAAAATCTGGTATAAAAATCGATTTTGAACTGACCGTTATGATTACCAAAGACATATCTGTGTTCCCATTCAGCCATTACGATGTTGGCCTACTGGTGAGCCCATGGCTACACCAGTCTTCTGTAAATATATCTCTCCCCCAAATGTTTCAAAGTTGAACTTCAAGATGACATCTAACAATTTCTGCACCAATCTAATTTCTACACTACTAGCGTTATGATACAATAAACGATCAGTGACCCAGTCGATCCCTATAGCATGATTTATGTCTATTGTCACAAATCTATGACCACTCTTGAATTCTAAAGCACCCATGGCTTTTAAGAAAGCCCAAGAGTCTTTACAGATGTGTATTTCCTTTTCAACTTATTTTTTCAGTATATTATCCACGTATTTGGCTATCGGGTAAGTGATTGAACCCCTAGCATTAACCCATAGCCTCATGGGAGGGTTGTGCACATCTTTATGGATCTTGGGTAATCCGAAAACTGTCGGAATCTTGGGAAATGAAACAGTCAAATATTTCAACACATCTTGTTCTATAACATTTTCTAAAAACAAATCATTCAAGAACACATGGATGCACCTATACGTTGCATTCAATTTGTTAATGCTAGACAGTGTGTAAGCATCCTGCAATAACATGTGGGTAAGACAGTTTTCATAATGACAAGTGTCCATTAGTACTAAACCACCCCCTTGTCAGGTTTAAGAATCCTGACAGGTAAACTTTTTAAAGTGTCCAACAAGTCAACTTCGTCATCAGTCAAGTTTTTGTTCGGAAGTGTCCTACAACAGTTGACTAAGTTTCTAATTTCAGTTTCACACAAATGTTCCAATAAAAAAAGTAAAGGGTGGATAGGGGGGTTAAATGTACTTGGGACTCTCAAAGTTTTTTTGTCTAAAACAGTATTACCAAAAATTAACGATAAATTCAACTTACGTGTAAACAACTTTAAATCAAGCAATGTGTGTGCTAGATTAATATATCTCCATGGAACAAAAGTGAGACCTTTTGAAAATAAATCAGACATCTCCACAGTGATTGTAAAACTCGAATAGTTGTAAACAAAAAAATCTCCAAAACTGTTACTAATAATGTCAGGTTTTGTCCTTCTCATTACTTCTGAAAAGGCTTCTTGCTGTTGTTCCTGTGGTAACTCCTCGTGTTGTAAAACCTCTGATGGTTCTGTCCCCGGTTCGAGGAAAAAGACGGTGTAGAACGAGAAACCTCTTCATCCCTGCCACTATCAGTCACAAAATTTTCTGTAGGAACAACATCCTCTACATCCTCTCCAGTGGCCGGCCTACTAGGTCTAGCTGTCTGACTCATAACCCTGTGAGTCAGGTTAACAGGAGCACCTAGACTGTCGCCAACACTTTGAGAATGGGGGGGGATATGCAGTTTGTTTATTATATGCATCTATGTCTCTTTTCAGTTTTTTCATTTTCATCTCCATATTACGAGATATCTGTTGGTCTATGGTCGAAAAAATTCATTTGTACTCATAATTATACCTGTTAAAATCTACATGTGACTTAATATTGGTATCCAAAATTTCAATTTCAGCACTCAACTGGTCTATAAATTTCTGATAAAATTTGGCCATTAAGTCCATTAACTCATGTCCATGTCTATCAAACAAACAAATCAGCTCACTATGGAACTCTGAACCAGCTGTCAGTCGAGTGGGGTACTGCCAGGAGGTCAAGCCCTTTGGCACAACCCCCACTTTTTTACATTCATTAAAATAGGAAATCTCTAACTGAAGCTTCTTTACCTTTAAAGATTTGTGGTCCAAGGTCTTCAAAAAGTCCACTAAAGGAGCTTCTGATGTCCCTGTGTCAATAGACACAAACCCGTTCCTGTTCTCAAAAACTGGGAGTTGTTCATTCAACCAAGATGTAACATTCAGTGAGTCTCCAGTTCGGCTCAGAGATGAACTGGTCCTGGGACGTTCACCGGTAGGTCTAGGATGTACAGAAACCCTTGAAACAGTTGAGGTGGAACTTCCACTGTCCTCACGGTCATTCCACCCATCACTGGTGTCAGCTGTCGCCTCAGAAGCCAAACCAGCTCCAAGAACGTCTTCCGCCAAATTGTCAGCATTTCCCTTGACTGCTACTAGCCCATCCAAACATTGAGAAAGCACGTCAATCCTTTCATTGAGTTTTTTAACCATGTTAGTAAAAGAAACCAGTGCAGAATTGTCCAAACAAGCACCTTCTTCCAATTCCATAAATGCTAGTTAAATGCTGCCGGTTGAAGCTACTGGCAATGGATGCAAAACAAACTAACTGAAGCAATAGAAGTTGAAACAAACTGAGATAAATGAAACAAAATCCACGTCAGCAGGTAATACTGTTTTAGACAAAAAAACTTTGAGAGTCCCAAGTACATTTAACCCCCTATCCACCCTTTACTTTTTTTATTTGAACATTTGTGTGAAACCGAAATTAGAAACTTAGTCAGCTGTTGTAGGACACTTCTGAACAAAAACTTGACTGATGACGAAATTGACTTGTTGGACACTTTAAAAAGTTTACCTGTCAGGATTCTTAAACCGGACAAGGGGGGTGGTTTAGTACTAATGGACACTTGTCATTATGAAAACTGTCTTACCCACATGTTATTGCAGGATGCTTACACACTGTCTAGCATTAACGAATTGAATGCAGTGTATAGGTGCATCCATGCGTTCTTGAATGATTTGTTTTTAGAAAATGTTATAGAACAAGATGTGTTGAAATATTTGACTGTTTCGTTTCCCAAGATTCCAACAGTTTTCAGATTACCCAAGATCCATAAAGATGTGCAGAACCCTCCCATGAGGCTATTGGTTAATGCTAGGGGTTCAATCACTTACCCGATAGCCAAATACGTGGATAATATACTGAAAAAATACGTTGAAAAGGAAACACATATCTGTAAAGACTCTTGGGCTTTCTTAAAAGCCATGGGTGCTTTAGAATTCAAGAGTGGTCATAGATTTGTGACAATAGACGTAAAAGACCTTTATACGTCTATCCCTCATGCTATAGGGATCGACTGGGTCACTGATAGTTTATTGTATCATAACACTAGCAGTGTAGAAATTAGATTGGTGCAGGAATTGTTAGATGTCATCTTGAAGTTCAACTTTGTAACATTTGGGGGAGAGATATATTTACAGAAGACTGGTGTAGCCATGGGCTCACCAGTAGGGGCCAGTTTTGCCAACATCGTAATGGCTGAATGGGAACACAGATATGTCTTTGGTAATCGTAACGGTCAGTTCAAAATCGATTTTTATACCAGATTTTTGGATGACATCTTTATACTGACAGAAGGTTCAACTAATGATGTGGGGACTTTCATGGACCATCTCAATTCCAGCACGTCTTTTTTGAATTTTACATTTGTAGAGTCTGATTCTAGAATTTCTTATCTGGATGTAGACTTATACAAAGACATTTCTGCTGGTAGCTTTAAGGCCAAACTATTTCGTAAGAGTTCCTATTCTAACACCATGTTGCACTTTACCAGTGCCCACCCTAGACACCAAAAAAGAGGGGTAGTCAAGGGGCAACTTGTGCTCGCTGCTCGAATGGTAACAGACGATGAATCCTTTTTAGAAGAATGTGAGTTTATTAAGGGATTGTTTCTACACAGAGGTTACCCAGACAAGTTTATTCATGATCTGGTTACTGAGGTCCAGACTAAAAGGTATGGGGGTGTTTATAAACCTATTTTACAAAGCAGTTTGTTCACAAGTTGTCCACTAGAACATTCACCACCAGTTATGCCTGAAGTCCTTGTAGACAACAAGAAAGTAGACACTTCTATTTCTTTCATCACTAATTATAGTGCCGAGATTCACTTAATTAAGGAGGTGTTTGTCAAGAACTGGAGTATTTTCTGTTGTGACGATGCCTTACAAGCCAGGTTTGGTACTTTGCCTAGTTTTATATACAGAAGGGGTGATAACCTCAAACGGATACTAGAAACAAAAAAGGACACTCGTGTCAGAGTAGAGGGCACTTTCAAATGTGAGAATTGCAACATGTGCAGGCACATTGCCACTGGTTCGAGATTTAAGATTGCTGGGTCTTCTTTTTCCACTGTTGGTAGATTCAACTGTAAATCTCGATCGGTTGTTTATTTAGCTTGCTGCCAGTCTTGCCCAGCGTTTTATGTGGGCAAGACTGACAGAGGTTTTAATGAAATAATCTATAAGCATTTATATTGTATTAGGAAAAACAAGTGTGAAAACGCTTTGGCGAAACATGTCAATGACCACCCCCAGCACAGTTTTACTTTTAGGGTGTTAGGACAGGTTCCCTTTGACATCAGGGGGGGTCCTTTTCAACTATTATTAGAGCGCCTAGAAGTGATTTGGCAGCTGAAACTCTGTTCATACAGACCTCCAGGTCTTAATGACAGAGTAGGTTTAGCTTACATTTTGAAACTCAGAAGTATGCAGAGGTAATTTTATCATTTATTATTTTCCATTCATGCCTTACTATTGTTTATGTTTTACTTTTTATTTCAATTCATTAAATTGGTTCCATTTATTATGTTTCGTTTTTCTTGGTTTTAAGCATTTTATGTTTAGACACATTTTAACTGATAATTTTTTATTTCATTTTGGTTAGTTGTTTGATTTCAAAACACAATCTGTAAAGACCTGGCTTTTGTATGTAATAGCTGTTTAAGAAGCTTTGAGATCAGCTTTTTCCCACACATTGATGTCAGCGAGTTTTAACCAGTTGGTTGGTCCATTCAAATGTATCATGTGTTTTTAATTGTGTATTTAAGGAGTTTTTTTCACATTTGTTACCTTTTGATGTTTGTCTGAAGAAGTTCAGTTTTCTTGAACGAAAAGTGGATGTTAATAAAACACTTAATATTGGACTCTTTGCTGCTGGTTCTGCTGACGTGGATTTTGTTTCATTTATCTCAGAATGTTTATGAATCTTTGGGAGGAAATATAGATATTGAGCACTCGGGTCAGACACCTTTAACTGTTTGCATATGTGGTTATCAATAATGCCCTCCTCAGTAGCTAAGTCCGAAATGAGTCAATGTGTGTCTTGAAGTTAGGTGTAGGATCCACCACAAGATGGATATAAAACCTAGCATCAGAGAGTTGTCTGTGCTTCTGCTTGATACATGGACCAATCCATAACCACAATACCTCCCCCTTTATCAGCTGGCACAATAACAATATTATGATTTGTACTAAGATCATTTAGAGCTTGTCGTTCCTCAGAAGTTAAATTGTGTCTTATGGGTTGATAACCCAAGGAAAAATGTAAGTCCTTGGTGACACATTCCTTGAATATTGCTACTTGCTTATCCATGTGGGGTTGAAAGTTAGATTTTCCAAATTTGAAAACAGTTGATCTTTGAGTTTCAACAGAATCTGAAAAAATATTTTTAAATTGATCAACCTGCAAAATCATTGAGTTCATTGACTAATATATGTTCTGGAACAAAAGCTGTTGGCACAAAGTTAAGACCCTTATTCAGTAGTTTATTATGAGCCTCAGATAATTCAAAAGAAGAAATGTTATGCACATTATTTATTGTTTCACAATTTTCTGTAACAACATTGCCAGACTTTGGGCCCTTCCTTCTATGTTTTCTGCCACCTCTGTGTCTCCTAGATCTAAAGGGTCAACAGATTGTTTCCTTTTGGCAGCTGGGGACTCCTGATTGGAAGAGCAATCATAATCTGTAGCGGAGGATGCTTCATCCTCAGATGTGCCACTAACTGTTTGTGTATTCTTTCTTAGTATGGACCTTGGCCTTTTCCTTCTATTGTTGGTTTTAGAACTAAAATCAGTAAATCTTACATATTTCTGGGTGACAAAGGGTTTACCCTTTTCATAATCTGCCATGTCACGGTTAAATTTGTATGTTTTCTTTTTGATCAACTGCTCTTCCAATGAGACCAAATCCTTGGCCAAATTGGTTAAATGGGTATTATAAAAATCTTCAAACTCATAAACTTGGGCCTCCAAACAATTCTTGTGTATTTCAATAACCTGTGAATCTATCATATGTTCATAATAGGCAATTAGAGTATCCACAAAAAGCATCGAAGCTTGATGTTGGGTTGCAGCCCAATCATGAGACAACTGTTGATCAATTATACTAACCAATGGCTGAATACGAATTCTAAGCCCCCGGGGTGTGATATTTTTTAACTTGTAAGCCTTAAAAAGTCTGAGATGCCAGATATTTGCTCTAAGAGCCCTCATATTTTTATTAATTTTCTGAAAAATTACACCACAAAGATATTTGGCATCCCTGTTGTTAATATTCGAATCTCTACTCCCGATAAGTTCAAACCAAAAACTTCGAGGTTGACCCTATCCGCAGATAACCCTTGTAGAATGCCCTTAAGATCCATATCCATAAACCAGTGTGAAGGGTCTTATTGAAAAATGATAGTTATGAACAATAAATAAATGGATGAATGAAACCCTTCAATATTATGAATACAATATATTCTTGATATACCAATAATTTTCTGATATATAACAGTTAGATCAGAGAATAGTTGTGCATTTGAAATATTATTGTTATGTATATATAGAAAAAAGGAGCATTTAGTTGTTAGAAATCTGACCTGTGGTTATATGCACAGCAAAACTGTATGACATATAAATGTGAAAGAGATTGCAACAAAAAGGCCCAATATCACCAATCTACTTTAGGGTGAATATTATTTATATAGAGTGATTAATATGTCACAATTCAAAATATTACAAAATAGTAGCCAACATTCATTTCAACTACCAACAATTCACCATATGGTAAATGCTGATTCCAAAGAAATCTCTTAATGCTCAAAAAAATAATAAAAATTGAGCATGTAATGTGACCGACCTTCGTCTTAGCCACAAATTTATTATTATTATATGTGATGGTCCTTTAACACTGAAGTATATCACAACCCAAGTTTATTTATGCCTTAGGAATGGGGCACATTCCCATCAAGGTAGGTAATAACCTAAACATCTGAAGAAATTAAACCAAAAGTATCAGGGTAAGCACTCGACAAAGGATGTAGTGAAATTGGATAGGATTACATTTACAAAGAATGTACAAGAAGAGTTCTGAGGGCTTTCCCCATAGAAGAACATGCTACTCTGAAAAGTGAATCATTCACTTTACTTACCATCAACTCAATTTAAAATTAAATTGCTTTTGATGGGGTACCAAAGGTTCTTTTAAAAAGTACAGTTTAAAGCACACTAAAAAGAACTTTAGGATGTTGGAATAACAGTTTCCAGTGGATAAAGGAAGTGCCTGTTCTAGAGACCTTAACCTCTGCTATCACATTAAAAGCACCAGATGGTATGGATGATATCTAACCTAGAATTTCCTGTTTCTGGAATAGGCTGCCCTTGTCATCAAGCAGAGTACTTCCATAGCAACCTTTAAAACTAGTATGGATGAGTGATTGTATGTTCACCTGGGATATAGGGAGAAAGTCCACTTAATGGGGACACTATTCATCTCCCATCAGTAATGAGTGATGTGGCAGACCTTCGTAATGGCTTCCTTTGGCCATAAAATTAGTAATTACTTATGAACCAAAACCCAACTTCTTATGCTCACTGCTCTTTTACTATTAAGGGTGTGGCAATATGGCCTGAGAGGCCTTGAAGCAGAAAGGCCTAACTATGTGCTTACAAAGATACAGCCATACAAAAAATAATAGTAATAATGATAAAAATAATAACGAGTTAGCTTTGTGGGTGAGAGATGGGTGCTCAAAATGTGGTTAGCAGTTTAGCTTGTACAGATTTTGGGTAGCAGAGGACATTGGAGGAACTTCAGAAGAGGATATAGAAAGATAGTACTAGATAATAAGGTAAGAAATGGAAAACTGAATATGAAAAGGATCAATAATGACATAGAAAACCTTCAAAAAATGGACCCAACCCAGTTTGGTTTCGTCAAGGGCAGATCATATCTACTGATTCTGAGTGACTTCTTTGAGAAGGTCACCAAAGCAAAGGATGAGGGCAAAACAGCTCACACTGCCAACCTTGACATGACCAAGGTATTTGAGAAAGTGGTGCATTGGTGTCAGACTCAAGAGGGTCGGTATAAACTCTTATATCAACAAGTGGATAGCCTGCTGGCTCACAGACAGGACCCAGGAAGTTAGAATTCAGGAGTCCACTTCTACAAAGAGGCCAGTCACAAGTGGAGTCCCAAAGGGATTGGTCCTCGGACTGCTCCTTTTTGGATCTACTTCTCTGATGTCAAGGCCAGTCTGACTAAATTTGCAGATAACTGCAAATTAAGAACAGTCATAGAATCCCCCACTGACTCTAATGTTCTCCAAGAAGAGCTGACACAACAAATAACTTGTGTCAGAGCCATGGGCTAAACATAAATGGCAAGAAATGCATAATAGTATCCTTTTGGAAGTCAACCACCATAATAACTATCATATTGACAACACACCCATAAACGTTATCCCAGTAGTCAGGGACTTGGGGACACACATAGATAGTAATCTAGCCTTTGACCATCAAGTGTCTACAGTAGTGAGGAAACCATTTTATACTTGTGCAACTTATAAACAAAGGTAAGACATCTAGGTCCAAGGAGGTCCATTGTTCCATGGTACTCAGCATTAATCAGACCATTCTTGAAGTGAAATGCCCCCTTTGGTACATACATAACCAGGGACATCCTACAATTGGAACATCCACAGAGGATGCTCATTAAAAGAATACAGGGAATAAGTAACATGTCCTCTGGAGATGGTCTCAAAGCTCCTGGCATACAAGGCATTGTCAGATCCCACCCTGATGGACCTTCTGTGTATCTGCAAAATAAACAGGGCCAAAATTACCCATTCTAAAGACTTAAACCGTTCCTGTGATATTAATAGAACATGCTGGAGAGACAGGAATGTACCCCAAAATCTACCCCTTTCTCCGGAATAGGCTCCCCATTGTTGTGAATCAGAATTTCTCTCTAACCCAATTCAAGTGTAACTTGGACAATTGGATGTGGAACAGGAAATTTATCCATGGTTTGGCACCTATGTCTCTAATGGATACAGAAAGTCTGTAAATGGTTCACCTCCCAGGCCACTTCTTGTAAATGTTTAATCTCCCAAAACCCTGATTACACTTATCAAAAGTTCCAGAATTTGTCACAGATTTGGGATGTGTGGCTAGGCTTATAAAGGCCCTTGTGGTATTTAGCCTAGTACATATGTATAAACTTATGAACAGAAGAGAACAGAAGACTAATAAATAGAATGGGGTGAGAAAAGTACTTAGAGAAACTCACAAGATAGGAGGACATGGCTACATGTTCTCAAAGAAGTAGAAATAAATTATATGGTACAAACTAATGAGAAAAAAAGGAAGTGTGAGAAATAGGCATGAGTAAAATGGGAAGCAAAACAAGGCCAGTTTAAAGAGCCTGGTGCAGATTGCATGGACATGCCTTGAACAGGAGGCAGGGCAATGCATGACCCAACACAATATGGAGAGCAGGATGTAAGTGGGTAGGGAGGGGCACTCAGACCTGATGGGAAATATAACAAATTAAAAGAATAGAACAATGGAAGGGCTTGTTCAAAGATTACCAGTGAGATATTAATAGGATCATTTGTAGGACACAGTGGAATAAGAATGCGGCTGAATTCAGCACAGGGAGAGACATAGTCACCATCTTTAGTTATAATAATACAGGGGGACAAGCGACCAAGGTAGCCTCCAAGAGGGAAAGGAGACCCTTGTTTTGGCTAATGTTTGTAGTAAATTAAAGGCGAAATTTAAGATAGTAGTGAGCATGGCTGGGGAGGAGGCAGAGAGATACTTGGACAGTGGATTTATGGTAGCATTTTCAGAAGTCTTAGCTTTGTTAGCATTCAGTACACAGGTGAATAAGTGAATCAGAACTCGTGATGATTGGCCATGACAGGAAAATGTTATAAAGCTTTGAACTTATAAGATTATGGAAGAGGTTTGGTAAAGAGTGATATTTTTCTGTAGTTCCATTGCTGCAGGATCATGTTTGTATGAAGATGTGCTAGGCTTAAGTATGTGGGTAAGACTATTTTAATGAATCAATTAGCATGCAATGTATTGTTAGAGTTATCTCATTTTACACTTTTTCTATATGGCTACACATTCCACCCTCTGTGTTTCAAATGTTCCTAATTCACATCAGACATATACATTGCTACTAATGATATAAGTTGGAGACAGTGGAGGAAATAATTGTATTTATTTATTTATTTTACATTTGTTGACCAGGATTGTCCGACTGAGCTGAAGAGCACTTTTTCAGTGGAGGCCCAGGGAGAAAAGCTCCAACATATTATATAATTGTCATGATAAATTAGAATTAAACAGCAATGTTACAGGATTATTACAAGGCATTAAGTAGCAATACAATGTTATACAGTGTCAATAATCAGGAGTATAGCATAACTATTTCAAGATGTATAAAAAGAAATATGTCATTAAGATGAATATACTTTTTGGGGTACCTGGTTAAAAAAAACAGTTTTATCATGATGTAGTTGCATGAAGGCAAGACAATTACAATAGAATGTTTCTCTGAGGCAATTTGCTTAATAGATTTTAGAAGACAGTAGAAAGAGTAGTCAAGGAAGATTAGAGAGAGCTAGTGAGAAGTGTGAGTTAAGGGCAGAAAGTAGATTAAGATACAAGAAGTAGGGGATGTTAAGGAGGGAGAGTGCAGTGGCAGGACCAGTGACTTTTAAAGTGCTCTTTGGTGGCTGTCTTAAATTGTTTAGGATGTGTAAGGGTCCTGATTTGTAGTGAGAGGCTATTCCAGGTAATAGTGGGGTGATAGCTGTACATGTTGCGTCCAAATTTAGACTTGGGTTTGTAGATTTGCAGTAGGTCTTGGTTAGAACTTTGGAGAGGTCTGGAGGGAGAATAATGGGAGATGAGAGAGGATAGTGCTGGGCAGTAGGAAGGCTGGTATAGGATAGAATGGATGATTTGGAGCTGAGAGAGAAGAAGCTGTTGGGGTAATTCAAGCCAGTTTAGGTGTTTTAGAGAGAGACAGTGATGAGATTTGCAGCTTTGTTGGGCAGCAAATCTAGCTACATTGTTGTAGGTAGATTCGAGTTTGGTCAGGTGTGCTGAGTTAAGATTTCTGAGAATTTGAGAATTGTATATTAGACTGGGTAGAAGGTAGGTAAGAGAGAGAGTAATCTTGGCTTCCGAGGTAAGGAATTTCTTGTTACGGTAAAGGAGCCTTAGTTTTGAACGTGTCTTTTTGATACAGTTATTAACATGCAAGTCAAATTTAAGCTGATCGTCAATGGTTACACCTAAGAGTTTAGTACTGGATTCTACCTGAATGAGGGTGTTATTAAGGGACTGTTTGGAGAAGGAGGGTTTAATATTTATGAACTTTTTAGGTAGGAACCTTAACAGCTTTGTTTTTTTAGGGTTAAGGATGAGCTGGTTGTTGGAGAGCCATGTTTCAACTAAGTTCAAAGATGCTTGAGTAGCTGAGAAGAGCTTAGAGGGAGAGTTGGCTGTGGTGATGACTGTAGAGTCATCTACATATTGCACCAAAGATGACTGAGGACAGGAGGTATAGAGCTGATTAGTAAAGATATTAAAAAGTAAAGGCCCTAGAATAGACCCTTGAGATACACCCATTTTGACAGGGGAGAGGAGGGGAGAGTGCAGAGTGCCATCTCACTGATTGAGATCTATCAATGAGGTAGCTGGAGAACCATGCAACAGTATCATAGGAGAAGTTGAGGTTATGCAGTTTGTGCAGCAGAAGAGAGTGTGAGACAGTGTTGAAAGCTTTTGAGAGGTCCAAGAATAGGCACAAAATAAGTTTATGGTTGTCCACGGCTATAGAGACTGTGTTGAGGAAGGATAATAGAGCTGTAGTGATGCTATGCTTGGGTCTGAAGCCATGTTGAGTGGGTGTAAGCAGATTTTCCTGTATTAGATACTGCATAATTTGTTTATGAATACATTTTTCTAGTACTTTAGAGAGAGGGGAGAGGATAGTGATAGGTCTAAAGTTGGAGATATCAGAGGAGTTACCTCCTTTGTGTATAGGTAGAGTGTAGCATTGTTTCCAGATGGAAGGGACTTTAGATTCAGAGATAGAGCGATTAATTAGGATAGATACAGGGAGAGCAAGAGAGTCAGCTGCTAGTAGAAGAAAAGTGGAAGGAATATTGTCAGCTGATGCTGAGCATGGTTTTAATTTAGAGAGTAGAGTTTTGATGTAGCTAGTAGGTACAGGTTTGAGGGAGAAGGTATTTGAGGAGATAGTATTAGGAGTAGGTTCAGAAAAGTTGGAGATGTTAGTAGTAGAGGAGTTTGGGTTAGGGTTCAGTAGCTTAGATATTGAATCAATAAAATTGGTTTTGAAGATAGTGGCAGTTTCTTCAGATGATATTGGCAGTTTCTTCAGATGTCTTCTCTGGGCATGGATTGGGGGAGCTAAGATTACCAGGATGTAATATTTGGTTAATAGAGTTCCAGAATTTTTTAGGATTAGATTTTAGGGCTGTGGGAGGTTTGTTATAGAAGTCCTTTTTATCTTAGTTTGTAACCATTTTTCCATAGTTTGTCTCTAGTTATCATAAGGGTACGAGTGGCTTTTGAAAGCCATGGAGATATGGTGGACTTAATTTGGACTTTGCAAGGGGGAGCAAGTGAGTCTAAGATGCTAAGGAAGGTGGAGTTGAAAGCTAGGACTGCTTCTTCTAGTGGGAGTTGGGTAAGGAATTTCCAGTTTACTTTAGAGAGGAGGGCATTAAAGGTTTCTGGCTGGAAGTTAGATAGTTTATGACAAGTGATAAATTTAGGAGGTTTTGAGAAGTGGGGAGTGAACCTAAGCACTTTTATAGGGCAGTGATTGCTCATGGTCTTTGGTTGGGTTTCAGGGTTATGATATTTGGAAGGATTTGATACATGTACCCAGTCAATAAGAATACTAGATGTGTGAGAGTTGTTTGTATGTTTGTAAAATGCCCAAATGTGTCTGTGGCATGGAAATCACCTCATAAGCAGGTGAATCCCATGTAAATGAGGGAGGTAGAGCAAGTCAGCAAGCAGATAGGCAGCCTTGCAGACCCTGTGTCGGTGTCGGTAGTGTACATGGAAAAAAATGGCTAGACAGCATGTGTGTGAGGGGATAAAGGTAGAGGTGCTGTGTGTGTCCATAGGTGACCTGAATTTGACAGTGGTGTGTGAGTGTGTGCAGGTACACAGTCCAGCTGAGTGATAGCTCTACATTTGTGTATGTTGAACAGCTGTAGGCTGTACATGGTGGAGTTGACAGTTTAGCATCTCCGGCCCCGAACTTGGGAACTAGCTCTGTATGAGTTGCACTGGGCACCTCCATGCCCAAGGTCAGAAGTGTTGCTGGTACCTGACAGTGACTGCTGTTCACAAATCTACATTTCACCCTCCCATGGATAAACATGTTGCTGTTTTCCAGCAGGCGGTTATAAAGGATATACACTTCAATTTGGGTTCTGTTGACACTATAAAGCATAACATGTCTAGGAAGGAACAAATAGCACTCACACAACTCAGAAACAATACGGATATTGTTATTATTTCTGCCGACAAAGGTGGTGATGGATACTGAGTATTATGTGAATGAAGGTCTTAGACAACTTTCCAACCATCATCATTACATGAAGATGGAGATTGATCCGACTCCAGGTTTTGCCTTGAAATTAATGAATTTTTGGAAAAGGCTGTAGAATCTGGAATTATCTCTGACAAAACCAAAACTCATTTGACGGTTAAGGATCCAACAACAACTTTATCTACTTCCTAAGATTCATAAGTCCATTGATCAGCCACCAGGCAGACCGATTGTATCTGGCATTGGGTCACTCACTGAACCCTTGTCTGTTTTTCTAACTGAAAAATTGAAACCACTGTTAACATGTGTTAGAGCAAGAATCAAGGACACGACTGAATTTTTGCAGATAGTCTCCGAGTCTCAATTGGACCCTGAATGGCTTATGTGTACCCTTGATGTATCCTTTATACCAGCATCCCTCATTGGGGTATTAATGCCTTGGAATACTGGCTAAATAAAACCAATTTATGGATGAACACCTTATTGTTGTGTATGGCTGAACACATTCTAACTAAAAATGTTTTTATTTCCAACAAAACTGCTATTGGCAACTACATATGGGTGCATCCTTTGCACCCATCTATGCTGATCTTTTTATGGGCTACATGGAAGATATGATTTTATATGACCCTTTGCACAACATATATCTACCTGAGATTGATATATGGAGAAGATACCTGGACGACTGTTGGCTTATATGGAAAGGAGGTGAGGAATACCTCAGGAATTTATTCAACATTTGAATGGGAACATCTGGGTATCAATTCACTGTGGAATATAATAGGAGTGCAATCAGTTATTTGGATGTCAATTTAATTCGACAGGAGGATAACACTCTTAGAACGTCCGTACACAGAAAATTCTCACAATATAATACCCTTCTACATGTTGATAGTTTTCATCCAAACATATTATTCGAACATACCGAAATCACAGTTTGTGCGGATGAAAAGGATTTGTTCTTCAGTGGATGATCTTCAGAGTCATCAAATGGATCTAACCAAGAGATTTTTGTCCAGAGGTTATTCCACTCGTACTATTGAGTCAGCAGTCCAATTTAGTAATGCTAAATCCAGGATTCTCTTCTCCAATACAATACTAAAACTCATAATGAGGAATCAGATGTATGTAGATTTGTCACCACTTATGGCAGGAATAGTGCCAATTTAGTAAATTTTATTAATACTCACTGGAATATATTGAATTCTCATCCATTGTTGGAAGATTATCTCGAGAACGATGTTATTTTTCCTATAGGAAAGGCAAAACTTTAGGAATCTATTTTCACACTATAAAAACCAGGGTCATGGATCACACTCCAACTCAAAGAACACTTACTGGAGATAAACTTTCAGGCATTTATCCATGTGGACATTGCAGTTTTGTAACTATATTTTCAAAACTACTTCTTTCACTAGTAGGAACACTGGACAAATATCGACATACAGTTTTTGGTAACTGCAGTTCAGACTGGATTATTTATCTTGCCACATGTACATGTCATGCATTTTATATTGGCCAAATGTCTAGACAGTTTCGTCAGGATCTCTGAACACCTTGGTGACATTAGAAACAGAAGATTAACTAATGCACTATATAGACATGTTATCAAACATCCCACTGCCAAATTTACATTCACCATCATTGATCATATCATAGGGAATCGATCTTTAAAACAGGTTGGCATGATATCCTAAATACCAAAGAAAAAAGGTGGATCATCAAACTTGGGGGGCTTTTCCCTCCTGGATTAAATGATAAATTATAATTTGTAATTAACCATCACTTGCATTACGTATATGTACTTATTTCTTATCAGGTTGCATTGCTTAGATTTTTGCATTTCAGCTCATTTTAGGATACTGTGGCTGGTATTCAACACCAGAATTCTTATAACCTGACTTTTGTTTCGGGTTTATTTTTGGGCATTTACCCTTTATTGTATGTTTTTTATTAAGTTTGTTTATTATTATTGATATACCAGTATACTGTGTCTCTTTGGATTTTTTCATTATAATCTGGAGATATGCATGGAACACAGGCAAACAATCTAGTTTACTGAACTATGTATTTTTCAATTACTTTTGCCTTGATTGTATTTTTCAATTACTTTTGCCTTGTTTGCATTTTTGACTTATCAGGAAGTGATGTCATATAGATGCCTTAGAGAACATTATATAAGATGATGACTAAGTGCTTTTTGCTGACTATACTACTGATGAAAGCCTTGCTGCTGAAACCGGTCTAGTTTCAGTTTTATTAAACTACTTTTGAACCCTCCTTGGTGCTGGCCTTTTTTCTGATTTTGGGTCTAACAAGTGACTGCTGTCTGTTGGGACAGTGTCCCCCATGGGACTGCCCAGAACCATGAGCCCATAGCCTGCCACATTGTGGTGTGGACAGCATACTGCCTCTGTAGCGCTGGATGTACTGCCACTACAGGCATATGAATGTGTACGGCCACTTGGACTCTCAGCAGATGGTATTGCTGACCTACATCCACAAGTCCAACGCTGAACTCCAACCACATGTTCCAAGACAGGCAATGTGTGGTTCAAGATAGACACTGTCTCAGCCCACAGTCTGTCCACTGCATTAATGAACCAATCCAGGGTGTCCTCAATGCAGTGGAGGCTGTCACGGATGTCAGACTGTGCAGCATCCATAATCCTAAGCATACGCCTGGTGTTTCATTCAGAACATGCATGTGCCTCCATGACTGCCCAAAACATGCGCCAGGTGTCCCATGATGTGACACCTGCAACAGCTGGTGGATGGACAGCAGACCTACTACAAGCACCCCTGTCAATCTGCCTGTGTGAGACTTCTCCAGCTCTGTGGCTATGGCCAATGTCTACACTCACTGGAGCATAGTTGCCACACTTACCTGTTCAATTTCTCAACCCTCTGACTGTCCAATATCTGTGGCCTCAGGGGATGGGGTATGTGGGGGCTTACAGATTGTGTGCAGTGGCAATGGGGGCAGAAGAATGATGTCTCCCTGTGAGACAGATTTGGCCCCTGACACCCCCACCTGTGCCTCACTGTGGCCACCATCATCATCAGTGTCTGAGGAGACACTGACATCAGGTTGTGTAGGGGACAGACTCCAACCCTGATGGCCACCTGCAATAAGAATGAAAAAAGCAGTACATTAATACCTGCACTATTGTGTACAAAAAGCATCCAAGACTCCTAACAATGAAGACCCACAACTGTATTACTGGTCAAACAACTTCCTTCTCTGCCTTCGTCCATAAAGCACTACCTCACAACACAATTCAAATTCAACTCAGGACTTTTATAACCATCACCTGAAGTAAATCAAGTCAAACATGACCTGTAATATTTACCTTTTACTTACTCAGTATGACACTATAATTGAAAAAACAACACATAAAACCCAGTACAACTCTCTCTTCACAATTATATGGAAATACACATTTCACTGCTTAAAGTATTTGCCTTCAACATGTTGTATTTTAAAAGGCATTTTAGATTCCTTGCCTCATTTAAGCCAGGAGCCTTATCTGCTCTTACCTGTAACTGCCAAAGTGTATCTGTTTGTTGAACAACACTCCTATGACTACCATTTCTCAGAACCTTAGGTACTTCCTCCAGGCTGGTATTTAAAACATCCTACGCTGTTTGCACACATACTTACGTGTACATAGGGCATTATTCTGGCCCTTAACTGTACTAGACTATAATTGTTCCTTAGCGAAACAAGTGTCATACTTATCAGGGGCAGGACCACAGCACTGGGCAATACCTGACAGACCTGTGAAAAGATGAGGGTAGGGTAATGTCAGTACCACTGCATGTTGCAGCACAAATAGGTAATATGTCCATATATCTCACATTTACAGTAGCTACTGTTACCTGTTGTATTGGTCCTAATCTGCATATGAGCGTATACCTGAGGTTACACCCCCTCAAAGAACAAAGACCTGACCCCCACATAAAAGTATCTACAGCCTGACACACTGATTGCTACATTATTACAGTGCTGATCACAGTAAGCTTACCTGCACAAACCTCAGCTGTGGAAACAGTGACACCCACCTCCCCGATGTATGGTGTGATGGATGCCTGGGAGCAGTTACATGTGCCAGGAATATCTCAGTGGTTGAGAGTTGTTTTTCCACTGCAGGCCCACCAGTGACAGCATGATCCTTGGGTATATTAGCTGCCAGTTGACATGCAGCATTAATCATATTGGTTGACCAGTGTTGAACCCACTCATATGGCCTGTCCTGCTGACTCATGGCATTAACATCACAGACAAGAATCTGACCACAATGCAGCCCGCTATTCCCTATAAAGTCTCCCTTTCGATGGCAGGATGTCATGATGCTGCCTTAGTCCTTGCAAGATTATCTCATTCTCTGCATCTGAGAAGGGTGGGTGTCATCTGTGGTACATTATTCCTGAAAGACAACATAAGAGGAACACATTACAAGATCAGATATGTGGAAGCCCACTATGTACAGATAGCACTATCCACTGCTTGCTCACACATGTCATAACCCACAGTATGACAACATACTATGTGTGTGGATGCAACCAAGATAGTACCATTACCATGATATTTCCCTGTGTGCCATGACAGCTTCTGCTGTATGATCATGCACCCAACACTCCAGTCCACTGTGGTGTATCCCCCCCAAGGACAAACACACAATAATATGTCATAGAAGCTGTGCCAGACAAATAGCAGTGTGCTATAACAACCACTATATAGGGACAGAGCAACAACACTAATGTGCCACACTGACAAAAGACAATGCCACCCTCATGTATTGTACATCCCCTGTAGGTGTAAGTCAGCAGGGTATCACTGACATGTCATTACCACAGGTCTATGACTGGCTTACTGCTGTAATCTCTGTTCCCCATACCTCTATCTTCCCATCTGAATCGTGTTATACACAAAAAACAGTTATATACCTGCTAGAGTACAGTACTCTTCTGTTGAACTGTGTGTCTGATAAAGTTTCACAAAAATATGCTCTGTGTGAGTAAGGTCTCATACAGAATGGTTTCCCCATAGCTAGCTGCCTGCCTCCTTTTAAACATGCTTGCCATCAGCAGGTGATTACCTCTAAACCAAGCTGTGGTTCTGAAATGCTAATTGCAGCCAAATAAATTGAATTGCACTGTCATTAGCCAATGACATGCAAGCACTGTGCAGTATATAAGGCCTTCATGTAGACCTGGCCCCTTTCATAGCTGTTGAGATGGACTCTACTGGGGTGAGGAGAATACATCATCACAGAGGGTAGGTATGTAGCAGAAACCTTTACATGGAGCTATGTGTACCACAGGCTGTAGCTGCTGCAGGCATTAGACACAGACAGAGAGTGTGAACACTGTGGAGGACAACAATCTGTAGGTGTATCTGTGTCAGCTTTGTCAGCCTTCTTGTAGGGGCAGTGCCAGGGTGAGGGTACCCTTTACACTGCAATTAAGGCATGTATTAAAGGTACATATGTTAGGCAACTGTGCCGATAACAGAGTACTAGGTGACATATAGTACTGCTATATGGATATGTGAAGTGTGTCCCTACCTGCAGACTATGACTTCATGCACTAAAAAGCTGTTATTTTATTTGCAATGTTTTATGTGGATAAAGAGTGTATTAGTGATCCATTAATTGCTGTCTTCTCAATAATGTAATTGAAATGGAGCACAACACTGGATTTGAACCCAGGACTGTGTGTGGCAAAAATGTAATGTATGCAAGTCATTTAACAGACTGAGCTACTGAGTCACTGCTACAGCAGGTGTACGTGCAAGATATATGTGCACACATACAGGCTGTGACAAACATTTTCTACATCCATCAGTATGTGCATGGCTTTATATGGATGCATTTCTGCACCAAAGTCCCAGCTGAGCATGTATTTTTCCATGAATGCCTTAGTAGGTGACTTTCTACATGTTGCTGATAAAAGGGCATATTTACCTCCTCTCACAGGCCTCAGTTACACCCATTATCATGTATTTGGCTGCCTAGTGGTGCACTACTTCACCAGAATCCAAGGTACTCTCCCATTTTTTCTAATAGTGTTTATTCCAGTTTGTGTGGTGTGGCATGGCTCGCAGCTACCCTGAAACACATCTAATGACTGTAATTGGAAATTGCTATGTTTTGCTTAAATCACCTGTTTTAACTAAGAGTTGTGTGGTGTGGTGGGTTAATGCAGTGTGCTGTTGGTGTGATGGGCGTGGGTTCGAAACATGGCAGAAGTGCTTATTTTGCACATGTGACTTACAATGTTAAAAAGACATATACTCATTATAGCGCTATATAGCTGAGCTAAGCAAAGCTGCGTGATGCCCAGATCTGCACTAAAAACAATAAAGAAAAGAAAAAAGGGGTGATAGGAAAGTAGTGAAATGGGGCAAGCAGGGGGAAAACATATTGAAAGGCAGGAAGGGTGTAGGAAAGAACCATAGCTATCCATTTCTTTTACATCAACAACTGTGCACTTTGAAAGATTTGCACATGAATTTGGATTCTCAAACCCCAGAGACAGGAGTGAAGACAACATAAGTGTGTTTTCAAGCCAATTGGATGGAAGTATGAGTGTCCAGTGGACATGTGTGGGAAATGGAGAGCTATGTATGGGATGATTTTTTTTTTGGGACAGGTGCCAATTTTTGTTAAGGTGAGAGTGGAATGTTGGGCAGGGACATAGGCACATCTGGGCAAGGTAAGTTGGGCAAGGGAGGATGCATTTGCAAACAGACAAGACAGCAGACAAGGACAATGTGTGACACATGAGAGGGGACCGTCGGCACTGCTCCATCACTGTCTTGAGTGTGGCTGTGCTGGAGGCAGGACACCAGGGCGATGCTGCTCCACCAGGTTGGCCAGCATGCCCTCAATCTGGCATTGGCATTGGTCATAGCCATAGTGGACGATCCTTCACACCAGGACCAGTAGGTCATCATGGGTGACTACTCTCCCTCTTCAACCACTTTCAGAGGGGGACTGGGCCCTTTCCCCTGGGGCAGTACTAACTGACATTGCAGGTAGTGCAGGGGCACAGAGGGAGCACCACCAGTCTGGGTCCCAGACATGCTGGGACCTGGTGTGACAGCAGGTTGAGGAAAGGTAGGGGAATCAGCTGGAACCTGCCTACCTTAACTTGCTGTGGTATATGAGGTAAAGCAATAAGCTACAGTTAGTAACAACTAAACCATTGTTAGTATTAAAAGAATGGAACATCATATTTATTAATCCAGATACATATTAGTGTATATTATGTGTAACACAACATTATGTAACATAACAGTCAGTATGGTAAAAGCATGCCAGCGTGAAATAAACCATATGACCAAAAAAACAGTTAGTTTAGCAAAATATGTTAATATTGAATCAAAATAAAACATAACAATAATCAACCACATTTTTCAAAATATAGTTAGTTTAACAAAATATGTTAATATTAAATCATAATAATACATTACAGTAATGAATAAATTAAGATAAGACATGGGGAGAGACAGAGGAAAAACATTCCATTAGTGACATTGCAGATGATATCCTAACAACACTGGTCATGCATACTTCTACAGGTGTGTACTGACACTTGTGATTAGAGTGACTACAATTCTCCTATAGCTGTTGTAGCATGTACATACCTCTTAAGCTGATAGTATGGGACAATAAGGGCCAAGCACAAACAAATGCAGGTACAGAACTACTCAGAATGGCTTCACATAATGTGGGCTTATATAACTACCAGGGCATTCTGTAAACAGATCTGGTAATCCATTGCATTTCAGATAATAATTTATCTGGTAAATGTGACAGATTATTCAGTTTTAGTTACATTACGAGAAATCGTGACACTTGTGAGGCATTTTTCTGTACAGTAATTAAACTAGACAGCCAGCATGGCATAGTTGACAGGCATGGAAGCAGAACCGACTAGCTGACACTGCAGGTGACATCTGCAAATAATTTAATAATTGACTGCAGCAGGATAGTACAAACATGCAAAAGATACAGCCATACTGCGAATAACAGTTTTATTTCTGAATCAACAATAATGATGAACACATTCTTGCTATTGAGTGTAACATTCTGTGAGATCTAAACACAATATCTGCACATAACATGGGCTAACTCATCCATAACATTTTTATGTTCTTGGGGAGAGAGAAATTTTGAACATTACGTGACTGATACTGAAAATGTAGTGCTACATAGCACTGGATTTGAACCCAGAACTGTGTGTGACAAAATCAACAGTGTACAAGGAATTTAACAGACTGAGCTACTGAGACACTGCTGACTACAGGGTGTCTGATACTTTCCTGGAGATCACCTGGAAACATACTATAAATTGTGCAAAACAAGTTACAAGACTTTCCTCTAGCATTCTAGTAATGTTACATTGTTATACTAGACTGCAGTGACAATAGCATACACATGCATGGTATACAACCATACTGCATATATTACTACAGCTTTATTCCACTTTCAACAATACTGGTGAACACATATTATTGTTATTGGTTTGTAATATCTGTGAAGTCCACACACAATATTTGCTTTGGCGTGGGCTACCTAGCCCATATACCTTTATTACCTGAAGTCTGTGAAAGACAGAGCATTATGTGACCAGTACTGGCCTAGAGACAGCCTTGAACAGTACTATGAGTTAAGCAATACCGCCATTAGATTTGCATTCTACAGCTATTACAGTGTTACACTTGACTGCAGCAACCTTACCATACAGACTGACTGCATACAGCTCTACTGCAATAGTTATGACAAGATAATTCTGATGTACATCATTTTTCTTGCTGTTATTGATATTGTTTCTTGTTTTTATTGAACTACAGTTGTTATTATTCATTTATTGCACTACAGCTCTAATTCCACATTTGTTGCACTACAGACTTTATTGTATATACTTTATTGTAGTTAATGCTTTACTCTTTCATTGCAAGCCTTGTCAGCTGCAGCTGTTGGGAGAGAAGCACACCATTATGCATACCAGTTTTGTAAACATTCAGATTACATATTGTTAAAACAGAGGCAAAGCTACTTACATATTTGTGGGGCATTCCCTGCCCTCACTTCTTAGACCCTGGTGTACAAGGTTCCCCACTTTCACCTTTTCAAGTGATCATGGTGGTGACAACACTGCTCACCTGTGTAGGGGATGCCAGTAACACTGGTGAGTTCTCTTGCCAACAAGAATGAAAAATAATAAAACCAAACCACATCAGTGGTAGAATCAAGTATTAAACTTTATTCACAAGCTTTGACTAAGAGCTTTCACCCTGTTAACACATGGACTCTGAAGAAGCCCATGATTGAGTCTACCACTGATGTGGTTTGGTTTTATTATTTTTCATTCTTGTTTACAAGTTTACAATATTGTCTGGTTGTGTTAAGAGTTCTCTTGCCAGCCTGCCCCAGGCCTTCGCCTTACACTTTGAGCCTTAGATACTACCCTGCAGCAGCCTATTGTAATGTTTTTTGACAAGGTGCCCAACCATGACCTGGACTCCTGAATGCCCCACCACTGTACCCAAAAGTGCACACCTTCTCCAACACCACCAGCCATATCGACAGATGACTGAACTCCAATGGATTCTGCAGAATTCCTGGCTAGTGCACTTAATATAGGCTGTTTTCCCACCCTTACACATCATTGAGCAACATTCAAAAAAGTGCCGCTCTGCTTAGCAGCATGCAAACCAGCCAAGCAGAGCTGAGCAGTGTGCAAACATGCACAAATGTGATTTAAGTGAAGCTGAGGACCATACAATCATTGACAGCCATTACCATGTTTATGCAGTGCTTAGCAGGTTTGAGCACAGTTGCGCACAGCACAGTGAGGCTGTATTTTAAAACTGTATCCATAACATGTGCACTTCCATGTATTCAAACCCTGGACCTACTACACATACGGCTGTAACTCTAGTCTTTTAGCTATGTGGATATAAGAAATGTGGTATACCTTCGCATATACCACTGGGCTACCTTTTAGCAGTGCCTAGCACTGTGCAGTGCCATGCAAGTATGCTTAAACACACCCATAATTAAATAATTAATTATATCCGGTTTCTATTTTTAGATATCTGGCAGGCGTCGACTATGTATGTATGAGCTCCGCTTAGCTTAGCTGTGCTTTGTGCTGTGCAAACTCCAAATAAAAAAAAAAATAAACACATAAAATGTCATTATACTTATTAATTACATCTGGTTTCCATTTTTAGATGTCTGGCTGGTGTCAGTCAGCTGTCTACATGAGAGCACAGCTTGGCATTGCTGCGATCTGTGCGGTGCCACACAACAAACATGCATTTAAAAAAAGTAATAAAAAAAAAAAAAGACAACACTGATTCAATATCCATGTTCCTTGGCTCTCCCTCGGCAGCGCGCCCTCATTACTATGCATGGTGCGCTGCTAAGGGGGGACTGTGGCCATATACACGGATACATTCCATGTAGGATCTACATGGTGCCTACATGGAGTTTATTAAATCCTGGGGATGGTTTTAAACTTTAGTCACTTAGTTCATGTAGTTTATAATTTCTATAATCATTTTAGATGCAAATATATATTAAGAAGGTATAATATTGACTCCTAAGATAAAAGTAAAACAGGTAAGATGAATATGTTGGTAAATAAAACATTTTAGCATCCTAAACATGTCTGTTGTAACATACAAGGGGAAATATCTGAGAATGGCAAGGAATATTGGAAAGATACAGGCTCAAGAATTTGAGAAACAAATTTGCAAAAGACCAAAGAAGGGGTATGAAAAAATATGTAAGTGAGAAATGTGTTATATTTATTAGAAAATCAGTTGAAAGAATGGTAAATGTTAAAGAAGAAGCACTCAGTTAATAAACTGTGTGTGCGTGTGTTTGTGTGTCTGTCTGTAATTGTATCTGTGGATACAATGGACTTTGTTTACTACAGAGAGTGTTAATAGACAGTACAGGTGTGAGTGTTAATAGACAGTACAGTTGTCACTACATGTCACAAAGGAAGGCCATTGATTACTACTATAATTGAAAACTGATATATTCTTGATATTTCACTTTGGTTACAACTGTGAACTAAATAAGGGGATGTGGGGACAGAACTCCCAACTTAAATATTTTTTATTTCAATCTTCTTCTTTCGGCTTTTTCACAGTTAGGGGTCGCCACAGTGGATCGCCTGTCCGCTCATGATTGGCAGTGGAGTTTTACGGTGTCGAGTTGCCAGCCCGGTGCCCAACCTTCCACAGAAGGCACACACACACACACACAAACACACACACACCTAAGGCCAATTTCGAGTGTCCAATCCACCTACAGCATGTCTTTGGGATGTGGGAGGAAATTGGAGCACCTGGAGAAAAGCCACATGACCACAGGGAGGATATGCACTCTGAATATCCTGAAGTAAGTTTACATTTTCTTGTGGCAGTTAATATATTTGATGAATTTTAAGCAGTTTAGTGATGGTTATGTTAGGATTTATAAGTTTTATAGGTCAGTTATGTTTAAATTAGTTTTTGTTATTATTGTATTGATAGATCGAACTAAGTCAACTTTGGCAGTAATGTCACTTTATGGTGGACTAGATCCAGTCTGTATTATCTTTTGCTTTTTATTCTTTTTTTCTTTTTTTAATCAAATGTAAATGGATTTAATTTGATGTAAATAAGCAATAATACTTTGTGAAGATTCTGTGTGTGGACTTTTCAGGTGCTGCATATTTAATTAATTTTTCTTTCCATTGTCATGAATGGAAAATGCAACAATTGCTTTATTTTACACTTTCATAATATTAACTTTTTCCTTGTCAGTTTGAATTAGTTAAGTGGTGCTGTTTTGGGAGGTTATGTGTGTGTGTGTGTGTGTGTGTGTGAATTTTGTATCTATAGCTGTAAAACTGCATTTTTTACATTGTGCATGATGGGGAATATGTCTATATTTATTGTTTATGCTAATTAGTTTTGTTAAATGACGTGCAGATTTGAGATTATGGAGGTTGTTCTATGTGGATTAGGAAGTTCTGGGCATCAGTTTCAGGGTGTAGTGGCTGGTATTTATAGTCCAGGGCTTCACATTTTCATAATGGTAATCCACAGAGAGCAGTGCTAGGTGGATATACAAAACTCAGACTTACAGGATGAATGCGTAAATGCATAAATATATAAATATGTCTTCCTATTGCAAAAGCATAATATGCTTAAGGCATAAGCAATAGTGTCAGTAGATATTCAGGTAAGGGGTATTACACGTTTGTGTATCAGTAGGCTTCATAGAGATGAATCCATAATGAGCTGATTTGCATACCAAATGTGTAAATGGCCCTGAATTTACCACAGTATGCAGCAATTTTACAGAAGAATATGGAGATGTGAGGGGAAGGGAAAAGGTTTCATTTGATGTCAGGGATGTGCTTGTGCATAAATGACCAAACTACTGAAGGGGTCATTGGGAGAAATGTTTCATTTTAATGTCAGGGGTATGCTTTTACATGCATGGGTAGAGTACTGAAGTGGTCATTGTGGGAAATGTTTCATTTTGATGTCTGGAACATGCCTGTGTACCACATGGATAGTTGAGTACAAATTGCAAGAACATCTCATTAGCATATGCTGCTTTACAAAATTTCTCATTTGCATCTCATAACACTTAAGGTATTTTGCATTAGCATAAATGGCCTCTATGAAATCTTGCCTTTACTACACTCATTTGTAAACATCAGGAATAGCCGTAACACATTTTGTGCAAATGACTATGAATATAGGCCTATAGTTTTATTTTAATATTTAGTTAGTAGTGTTAAAATACTGGGTTTAGAAAAAGTTTTCTAGCTTTGATGATGTGACAATAGCATGGATGAACTCTTAATAATGAATTAAGAGTGTAGATAGAAGATAATGTATGCCGTGTCCTAGATACTTTATCCTTTATGTGAGATTTAAAAGGAGCTACAGTTATGCTTTTTTGTCAGCTTGCTGTTGTTAACTTACATTCTGTCAATCACAATCCAAAAATCAGTAACTTATCAAACTTCAGAAATGAGCTCCAACATGGGTCTTATAAGTATGTGGGGCTGGATGGATAATAAGCCCTGTTCTCCCACCTTCTTGCAACTGATAATTAAGGATTCAGTCAGTTGGTTGGAGTTCATAAGGTCAACATATGCACACATTAATGTACTGTTGTTGCTCCTCATGGTCAGCATATATGCGTGTGTGTGTGTGTGTGTGTGTGTGTGTGTGTGTGTGTGTGTGTGTGTGTGTGTGTGTGTATGTGCATGCACTGGTCTGTGTGTGGTGTGTGTGTGTGTGTGTGTGTGTGTGTGTGTGTGTGTGTGTGTGTGTGTGTGATTGCACTGGTATGGGTGTGTGTGTGTACATACACTGGTGTGCGTGTGTGCGTGCGTGCGTGTGGATGCATGCACTGGTGTGTGTGTGTGTGTGCATGTGTAATTGGATATGGTATGCTTAGAGAAACAAGTTTCTTGATGATGTGAAGCTATGAGTCTCAAATGAACTTCCTCAATCCTACAGTAGAAGATGTTTCATGTATCACACAAAAATATATCCCCACATATTCTGTTTAGTGTTTTATGCTAGTCTAGTATTTCACATTTACTTGTATTATATGTTAATTCTCAATGAGTATTTGCTATAGGTATTTTAAATGGGATATCTCATGAGTGGCTTTGTACTGTATTTCTGTGGTAATTTTAATGGTTTTATGTGAAGTTCTGCTCCAATCTCCAGCACCATACTTTTGGACCATGACGAGGTATCACTGCCACAGACATAAGCCAAAACCTCCTGACAGTCAATCAAAAGTAGCTTGATAACACCCCCCCCCCACACACCTGCTGACCTACCTTTCCAAGAATGGCAGACAGCTCTTTTTTCTGCTGCACATGTAAACTCGGAGGCTCTGCTATGGTTCATTTCACTCATTTTCTTCCTGATTTCCTTCACTCTAACCACTACCCTATTAGCCATGCTATTCACATCACTATTCATAATTTTATCTTTATAATATAGCAGCTCCTATAGGCAGGACATTCTTGTAATCCGTATAAGTTCTTTACCCATAATCCTTAAATTTGTACTTCCTTAAAATTGATAATTAACTGCATCTTGAACCTTCTGTTTTACAAAATGCTACATTTCTTCAGCACATTTCTGCTTATATTTTAACTTTCTGTTTTGCTCCTATCATACTGTACTTTAAACCTTCTACCTGACAAAATACCACTTAAACTGTTACACTCCTATTTTGTCAATATGCTTGTATATTCTGCATAATTCTTCTTTTCTGTTAACTATTGTTACAAGATTTTTATTTATGTATTGTCCAACTTGACCTTGTAATAATGTATTTCTCATGTAAATTTATTGTCTATTTTATATGTAGAGCTTTTATCCCCGGGCCTCGACCGAAAATGGGCTCACACGCAGTCGGACTATAAAATAAAATAAAAAATAAAATAAAATAAACGTGGAAATGTGGTTTTTGCCATCAGCATTAATGTCCACCACATCATCTTTCCAGACATGCGGCCAGATTCAGGAAGGCTTACACGGAGTTCAAGAGTAGTGTAAGCCTCCTGATTCAGGAACAGCCCAAATCTCCGTGTAAGAGACAGCTAACACGTCTCTTACACAGACTGGGCGTGGAAATGCTCAATACCTCATTTGCAGCTCAAAGATATGCAAATGAGGTATCTGAGCGATCCACGAAGCAGAAACCAGTCCGTGTAACGGACGTGTTAGCTGCAGAAATGTACTCAGCTGACAACTGAGTACATTTCTGCAAAATTAAAAACGGAGCTATGTCAGCTCCAAATAAAGGGTGCATATGTTGCATTAAGCATGCCAATGGCCAAATATGTGGCCATTGGCATGCAAAACTGTTGCAAAAATAAGTTATATAACTTTTTTTCACGGGATTTCTGGGTTTAACTGCAGCGCACCAGCAAACGGGTGCGCTACCTAAAACTGAAAACCGAAGCTTATAAGAGCACAATTGTGGGATTTATGTATTACATTGAATGTCAATGGAGGGACATGCAGACCAAAAACAATATGGCCTCCGTTTAGTGGTTGTCAAGGGGGGGAAGCTCCGTGTAAGACATGTAACTAGTCATTACTAGGCAATCCTATGTAAATGAGGGTTACAATACTGAATCACACTGTCACATAGGTAATGAGCACTGTCTGAGTAGTGTAAGAGTTAGAGACGGGGGAGGAACAGAGTAAGAGGTAGGTGACATCATGGGGGGGAATGATAGCAATAAATGTACCAGATTGGAGGGCAATGTAAGGTAACAGATGACAGACAGACATCAGGGAGGGAGGTGTGTCCCAACAGAACACTAGGAAAGTCAAGAAATTGAGGGTATACGCTATCCCTACACTCAAAATTTCTTGAAATACATGCATGCGCGCGTGTGCCCGCGTGTGAGGCAGGTTCAACATGTGGGAGCGTGTTGCAAACTGTTTACAACGGTTTGCGTGGGCGTGCACGTGTGTAAGGCAGTGTGCGCGCGTTTTAGCATGAATCAGCCTAGTTCACTCCGTGTAAGGATGTGTGTGCGCGTGTAACACCGTGTAGGGATGTGTGCACGTGTTTAAGTGACTGTGAGCGTGTTTAAGCTGGTGTGCACATTGCTCCCCCTCAGGAAACAGAAAGGAAACAGGAAACAACTAAAATCCAGGGAAACTGCCAGAAGATACTACTGGAGTTAATTGGTGGAAACAATTAGAAGCAGGCAATTACACAGGCAGACTAGAAGCCCAACCCAGCACTTAAAACACTGCAAAGAGCAGTGCAGGCTGTTTCTCACAACAGATACTGCCAGAAACTAAGCTATCAGAATTGAAAACTGAAAAGCTGAACTCAGAGCAGAAATGCTAGGGGCTGCCATAGCTATTATAATCAGGCATAGGCGAATTGCTGAGGGTGGTGACAATGCAGATGCTGACAGACAACCCAGAGTGAGGAGAAGGAGAAGAGTATACAGGCCCAGGGTCACCTACCATGGGTTACATGAGCTGGAGATAGTAGAGCTATAGAGTGGACAGAGAGCTCCTGCAGCAGATTGTTGAGCTGTGCAGGCCACGCCTCACACACAGAACCAACAGAGGGGAACCCATCCCAGTGGAAACCAAGGTATGTGTTGGCCTAAGAATACTAGCAACAGGTACCTTCCAGAGACCAACTGGCGATATGATGGGGATATCACAGGCATCAGCCTCCAGGGTACTACACCAGTTCCTGGATGCCATGTCAGCACATGTCGGTGATCATGTATATTTCCCCAATGCCCGTGAGGTATTGGCCAGCAATATGCGTCTCTTCCAGCAAATAGCGGAATACCCTGAGGTACTGGGTGCTATAGACTGCACGCACATATGCATCAAAGCACCAGCAGGAGAGCGGGGTAGAGCCTACATTAACCGCAAGGGATACCCCTCCATCATCTGCCAGGTCGTGTGTGATGCCCAGGGCATAATAATGAATGTGTGTGCTGGCTGCCCTGGGAGCTACCACGATTCCCATATTTGGCATCTGACGCAGCTGTACCAATCATTTGCCAATGGGGACTTCCCACACGGGCACCTAGTGGGGGATGCAGGTTATGCACTTGAGCCGTGGCTGATGACACCCATCAGAAATGCACACACACCTGAACAGGAACGCCATAATGAGGCACACGCACAAACACGTAATATCATAGAGCGTGTGTTTGGGCTGCTCAAGTCACGGTTCCGGTGTCTGGACACATCTGGTGGAGCCTTGCAGTACACACCGACTACATGTACCCAAATGATCATGATATGTGCTATGCGACATAATATGATCCTGTGGAAACAGCTGCAGCAGGACCAGCACAGGGCTGGGCCAAACATCCCCCCACCATTGCCAAGGCCACCACAGGCAGGGGGTGACTCGGAGGAGGTACAACCTGACCTTGTCCCAGTAGGCAGAAGGAGGCATGCCCAGTATGCCCTGGCCTTGGCAAAGAGGCAACGCATAGCACATACGTTTGGTCAGTAGGAACACTGGGACTGATACCCGCTCTGACTCACTCATACAGTAACAGGGATGCCTAACATGACACAACCTGCTGCCAAACATGTACAGGGAGTGTAGTATGTGTATCCGACAGAGGTGGCCCTGCAGCACCACCTGAGGCATGAATGCCATGTGTTAAGTAATGTAATATCATGTACCACATGCACACCTGAGGACCCCAACTAACATCCACCCTCAAGAATCATAAACCACAAAAACACAAACCCACCTCATGGGTACCACAAGGGATAGGAACCTAGATGTAATGCTACCCAATGCCAGAAGTATAAACATCAAGATGCGTGCAGTGTAAACACACACAGTATAGAGAATGTAGATATCAGTGCTGTAATAGAAAACAGGGTCAAAGCCCATATCAGCACCCTGACACTACCAGGTCACACGTCATACAGTGATGTACATGTGCAAAAACATGGAACAAGATACAAAATGAGGGTGACTAGCAATAAATAGCATGGATAACCACACACCCATGTTTGTACCACAACAAGAAGCAACATGGAATAGCCATGGTCAGAAACCAATGGCTAAAACTGACTACTACTATATAGCTTGCTGCAGACCACTGTCCTAATATCAGGAACTGCCCCAGGCCTATGTGCATAGGTTCATACTAGGCTATCTGCCCTAGGGCATTAATAAGCCTAGCCCAGAGTTTTGTGGCTTCTGCCACCCCTTCAAGTTGATGGATAATATGCCCATTATTTTGCTGTGCCTCTGTCAAGCAGTGATACTGAGGTTATCCCTGGGGTATACCTGCAATCTCCCATCCATTGGTCAAGATCTCACTTGAACGAAGCCAGTGAGGTGCTCAACCTCACATGTACCAGGATGTTGTTCCACAGCATAGGGACTCTCTGGGTGATGAATCTGTCCCTCCAGCACATCCTATTAATATCTGTGTTGAGGTTTAGGTCTCCTGCCCTTGTAGTTCTGATGGATGTAGAGGTCTTGAGGTGAAGCATGTTCAATAATTCTGGGTTGGACATAGCCTTGTATGTCAGGCACAGGTCACCTCTGAGCAGACGGTAACTGACTGAATACAGCTGGAATTCCTTCAGTCGGGCAGCATAAGAAATATGTTTGAGACCCTTTCACCTCCTGTTGAGGAATTTGTGGGCCCATCCAATTGCCGCAGGTGTTGGGTCAGATACAATCTGAATGGGGCATTGTATGCAATCATTGGTCTGAAGAGTGATGAGTACAGGGGAGCAATGACCTCCCTTGATCTAGATGTGAATCCCTGCATGATGAGGTGGCCAATGTAGAAGGCCTTCCAAACTACCCTGGCAATGTGAGTGTCAAACAAAAGGTTACTGTCAACCTGGGTGCCCAGGTCCCTGATAACCTCCTCTGTGCTTAGAGGATTGCCACCTAGATGGGAAGTAGTGGTAACCCTGTTCTTCCTGAAGGGTATGGCTATGCATTGTTTAGTGTTTAATGTAAGGTCATGGCTGTGGCACCAGTCATCTGTGTCTATGAGACCCTTCTGAAGGATTTCTGTGTCAGATGGGTTTCCAACTATGCTTCCCAGTTTGCAGTCATCGTCAAACTTTGTCAGCCATAATCCTCCTGTGTTTGCTCGTACTTCTGAAAAGTAGATGCTGAACAAATGTGGGCCCAGGACTGAGCCCTGTGGGACACCACTTGTGACAGCTCTGGAGTGTGACATGGCACCAGCAACTTTGACCCTGTGTGTTCCATCACTTAGCTAGTTTGCAACCCATGCTGTGATGTATGGGTTCACAATTAAGCTGGTGAGGTTTTCAATGATACCTGAGTGGGGTATTGTGTCGAAAGCCTTTGCCAGGTCAAGGTAGGCTGTGTGGACTGCCTTGCCCACGTCAATGGCCTGGATGACTGATTTGAAAAAGTCAACCAAGTTTAAAAGGCATGATCTGCCCTTGACAAAGCCAAACTGGATTGTATCCAATGTCTGCAAGTCCCCTATGTCTTCATTTATAATTCCCATTATGATCCTCTCCATAGCTTAGCAGAACAGGCTTGTCAAGCTGATGGGATGGTAGTTTCCGGGGTTGGTGGAGGCACCTCCTTTGTGAAGTGGGTCCACCATTGCCGTATGCCACTCCTTGGGCACATATCCTGAGGTGAGGCTAAGATTAAACAGCTGCCCTAACTGCGGGTGTAATTACTCATTGAGTTCATGGAGCACACAACTGGGGACACCATCTGGTCCCATGGATAAAGTGTTTTCTGCCTTGGATAGAGCAGTTCCCACCCCAGCATTGGAGATGTTTGGGGGGCTACAATCCTCTGGTGTAGATACCCCTCCAGTTGGGGGGAGGAGGAATCTGCAATGAACCTGTTAGCCAGTATGTTGGCAATGTCTGTAGGTGCAGTGATATCTACATCATTCCGAACTAATTCTGAGCATATCTGGGAGTTCCCTCCCAGGTTTCAAACATAGGCAAAAAAGGCCTCATGAGTGTCCCTTGAGTCCTGAGTGGGTTTACTCTCAAAACTTGCCTCGGATGATTGTATGGGGGAACCCAGTGTTTTACTCACAATGAGCAGGGGTGTCTTCCCTCCTACGGATTACGCTCTATCTTGTAGTAGCTCCTTCCTTGTGTTGTAGAGCTTGTTTATGGCTAGGGTCCACCAGACTGGATGCTTGCCTGTGGTACAGAGTCTTTGTTTTGTTTGGGATTGCCTGATCCATGCAGTCCTGGAGGTGCTGTTAGAAGGCATTTCTAAGTGATACAGTGGCTTGGGTAATGGTGTCCGCTGGCTTGAGGGCCTTGAAAGAGACCACACCAGTCCTTAGAAATGTGAAGTCGGCATTTGAGAAGGTCTTCACTGTTTGTTTTTCCATCTGGGGTGTGGGTGGGATGTGGACTCCCACTGAGAGTAGTCCATGATCTGATCTCACCAATGATGGGTATACTTCTGGTGTTGAACAGTGTGACCCCATGTTCGTGATGATGAGTTCTAGTATGTTGCCTCCACTTGAGAGGATTGGGACCAGTTGTTCCATGGCATTTCAGTGTATGAACTCATGGAACCTTTGTGTTAGAGTGTTGTGGCATGATTAGTGATCCCAGTCTATATGTGGATAGTTGGAATCACCCAGTAGGATGGTGTTTGGAGATACATTTATCCCCTTCAGTGTTTGCAGGATAGCTGTGTGAGGTACCTGAGTATGAGAGGGTGGCATGTAACATGCTACAAACTGCAGAGCAGTCTTGCCTATGGTCACTGGCACCTGGATGGTCTCCGATGCATCGTGTGTTGCCACCAACAATGAGGTGAGGGTGTCCTTGATGAATATGGACACCCACCATCCTTCCTGGTGTTGTCTGGATGCTGGTGCCGGAATGCATGATATGAGGTAACACCCGATAGTGCCGGGGTGCTGTCAGAAGCTGTGAACCAGGTTTCAGGCACAGCACAGACATCAATGTGCTACATACTGAGAAGGGCATAGAGTGTGTGCAGCTTGAGGTTGAGACCTCTGGCATTGAGCAGCAGTACCCTTAGTGTCCTTCCTTTACTGTGTTCTAGGGTGGTAGGTGTAGAATCTGAATCTTGCATAAAAAAGGCACAATGGGGGTGGCAAGAGCATCATCCAAAATCCGGAAGCCCAGGGGTGACGGGTGCAAGCCGTCCCTTGCAAATCACCGTGGCCTGTCCAGCATGTTGTCCCAGGCAGACAGACATTGGACCCCCTTTGAATGACACCATAGTCTAAGCAAAATAATACAGCTGATCATCTTGTCTCTGTTTATGTGGCATCATACTTGGTGAAGGTAGGATACTGCTGAAGGTCAGGGTCATACCTGCCTGGCCTACATAATCAGAGGGATCCTCTATGTCTCTTTCCATGTAGTCCAAGGAGGTACATCTCAGGTCGTTCACACCAGCATGGATAATGACTGGGTCAGACCTGTACTTGCAGTTGAGTGACCTGAGTGCTTGCATTATGTGGTGGATTCCAGTGCCCGATAGGCAGCTTACTGTGACCTCCTCCGTACCCGATCTGGTGAGCGGGACGTCAGTGTGTCTGACTATGGAGTAACCATAGACAAGTGTGTCTGGCATTGTTTTTGGCCTTAAGGGCTGTGACTGTTTGGCACACCGACTCTGTGGTCAATGTGTTGCATGTGCTGTGCCCTGTGGAGGCAGTTGTGTGAGTGTCTGCTGTGGTGGCCACTGCCATTCCAGTAGAATCCTGATCAGAGCCTCAGAGTGTCTCTGTGTGTCTATGTGTATGATCTTAAGTTGTGATAGTGCCATGTGAGACTGGATTTGTGATGTGTGTGTGGTTACCTTCACCTTCTCTCTGGTCTTGCTAGTCCTATGTTGAGAGAGCTCAGCCTCCACTTTGGCTATATAGTTGCATCTCTCACATGTATGTGTGTTTTATGGCAGAAGGAGAGGGTTGTCAGTGTACATGAGACAAGTGTAACATTGCCTCAATATTCCCAGGTTCACCAGCTGAGCAGGAGAGGACACTAGCAACTGATCTCTAGACATGCTAGAAGGAATAGACAAAACAATGTTGGAATACAGGGAGATATCAAGCCCCCCAAACCACATCATACTGTTTGATTGACAATAGCTACACATACACCGGTGTTTCATAGTGTCATAGTCTACTACTAGGCTATCTGCCCTAGTGCATGTATAAGCCTAGCCATAGTGATGTGGCTATTTCCACCCCTTATACTGGTAATAAGTGTACAGAATAGATTCTGAAGATTGTGCCTCTGACTTAGTAGTGACACAGTATGACCCCCTTACGTAATTGAATAACATGACTGTGCCTCTGTCTAGTCTGTGCCTCCGTCTCATATGCAGTTGTCCAGATGTCTCCTGAAGAGAGTCAGTGAGGGACTCTGTCAAACATGGACTGGGATACTCTGCTAGAGTGTGAGATGCCTCTGAGTTATGACTCTGTCACTCCAGCATGTCCTATACATGTATGTGCTGAGGTTCAAATCCTCAGCTCTCATGGCTCTGGTGGATTTGGATTGCTTGCAGTGGAGCATGTCCACCAAATCCTGATTGGACATGGTCTTGTATGTCAGGCATAGGTCACCTGTACGTATGCGGTATGACACTGAACAAAGCTGGATTTCCTCTATTCTGTAAGCATATGACATGTGTTGAAGAACCCTGATCTTCATGGTAGGTACTTTTGGGGTGTCTCCAGCTGTTGCAATTGCTGGGTGAGGTACATACCATATGGGGCTTTGTATTCAATCATGGGCCTGATAAGGGAGAAGGATAGTGGAACAATGACCTCCTATGATCTTGATGGAAAACCCTCCATGATAAGGTGGGCAAGATAGAAAGTCTTCCTAACCACTTTGGCAACAGGGTGTCAAAGAGATGTCACTATCTACATGTGTCCCCAGGTGTCTGATTTGTTGTCTGTGCTCAGTGGGTTGCTGTCTATGTATTGATCTGTGGGTACTTTGTTCCTCCCAAAGGGGGTGAATACACATCAGTTGCATTCAGTTTCAGGCCATGCGTCTGGCACCAGCTATCCGCCTTTGTGACGGCATTCTGTAGTATTTGTGTGCCAGCTGATGTATTCACTATGGTGCCTAGGTTGCAGTCATCTGCAAACTTTGTCAGCCACAACCCCCCTATGTTTGCTTTCACATCTGAAAAGTAAATATCAATTAAGAGGGGTCCAGGACACATCCTTGTGGGACACCACCTGTGACTGGCTTCGAATCTGACAAGGCACCTGCAATGTTGACTTTATGGGTTCTGTTTCCTAGCCATTTTGCAACCTATCCTGTGACATATGCCGTTATATGTCAGCTGTTGAGCTTGGCTATGATGCCTGAGTGTGGTATTGTGTCACAGGCCTTAGCCAAGTGCAGGTAGGCTGTGTGGACTGCGTAGCCCTCATCGATGGCCCTACTGACAGTTTCATAGTAGTCAACTAGGTGCAAAAGGCAGGATCTGCCCTCTACAAAGCTGAACTAGGTGGGAACAAGGGTCCGTAGGTCAGTAATGTGTCTGTGTAAGAGCTCCATAATGACTTCCCCCATATCTTTGTAGACAAGGCTGGTTAAGCTTGTGTGGTGGTAGTTGCCATGGTCTGTGGAGGCATCTCCTCTGTGGAGTGGGACCACTGTTGCCGTACGTCAGTGTTCAGGTACATATCCTGTAGCAAGACTAAGGTTAAATAGCAGTTGTATCAATGGGTCCAGCCCCTTCTGGAGTTCACATAGCATGCAACTGGAGATACCATGCAATTATTTAATAATATTACACAGTCTTGTGTGAAATGCATTGAAGGTGTTCTCAACCCATGTGGCTTTAGCAGGCCTCACTAGCTGCAACACTGCAAACATAACAAATCACACCCACAGCGTTTAACCACCACATGTCATTTACCAGCACTGTATGCTGTCTTGTTTGCCACACACTACAACCTACATACAAATATGCACATAACAACCTTCACCAACATATATGTGACCACACTTCACAAACAGTTGAGTATGTCCCTTGCTCTATGCACATGTACAGATGCTAATATATCTGACACAGATATATCTCTCTGTATGTGTGTGCCATACACACACAAGGTCCACACTGTTGTAAGTCCCTGGACCTCACGGTTGACCTGTTGGGCCTTGCTGCAACATGAACAGGTGTCACATGTGAGCACACAGTGATATTAGAGGGTGTATATATAGCTGCAAATGCTAGATTAGCATACTAGCCTGGTACAGCAGTTGCCAATGCTAAGCTACATATTAATGCGACTATCATGCATGTGTTACTCTGTCACATCCATGTTTATATAGCTGTATGCACTACTCCCCCAAACAGCCATTGTCCACACTACTGTACAGAACACAGATAACATGGATCAGATGTTTGACATTTACTGCTGAGCTACATATGTCATAGTTATGTCCCACTGCACACAGCTACACACTGATTTGTCCATGGCAGTAGTTATGCTGGACATCTGTGCATAGATATGTACTGCTGCCACATATCGATATTTCAAAGTATGTAGAGTACTCTTCAAAAACTTCTACTACATGCCAGTAAATACATATCTGTTACATACATTTCCTTTGTATGAGTTGGTAGTATTACGTCCCCTGTGTCTTTGGCTTTTTTTTCTGTTGAGTTGGGTGGGTGGGTGTGTGTCTCTCTCTGTCTCTGTCTCTGTCTCTCTTTCTCTCAATATCTGCAATGGAATGATTGTGTGTGTGGGCAGCAAGTACAGCTTGCTTTTATAGGTATCTGCACATGTGCATGTGATGGTCTCTGCACCAGTTGGTGGCCACCATTTGGTATTTGCATGCAGCCTGCTGTGTGGTAATTGCAGTACTCACTGTCATAGCAACCCAATGCTATAAATTGCTATGTCAGGTAGGCGTAGCCCTTTCAGCTTCCCAAAGTGGGGCCCATGCTTGTTTGCTGTGGACATCGTTGTTTAAGTCAGAAGGTTGGTATAGTTCTTATATCTGAAGCTAGGGGTGTAGCCAGTGATTTAAATGTTGTACTCAGACCTGAATGTTGCCACTTCCAGAACACAGTTGTCAGTGTAGAATTGTACTCACCCCTACAAATGCTAACACAATATACGTGGGAATATGTAGTTTCTTTTCTATTTATACAATTAACTGCCATACAAATGTAGTTATTGAGATGTATTCATTTGGCACATGAACTGTTTGTGAACTGCTATACTGTGAATATTAATGTACTAACTTCTGCACAATTTGTGCTTTTTTATTGTTGACATTAGCACAGGATGCTCAAGAAAACTGGACAATTCCAGTACTGAGTATGCCTACCTACATCCTTGGTAGACCCTGAACACACAGGTATATTATACATTTGGGTGGGGATGCAGACATACAGAGAGCATTATGTATTATTGTGTGAATGTTATCTTGCTGGACTTAAAGGGTTGCTGTGTACCTGTTAGTTTAGCAAGGCAGGTAGTCTGTCTGCATAGCTCCCAACTGTGAACCTATCCAGATGGTAGCCAGACATTAGGCTGTTATTCTCTGTCTGTGCAATGCACAGGTCTTTTCAGCACTGGTACAATGGCATTGTTACAGTCGTTTGCTACCAGTACATGGCTACATCCTTTGGTATTTCAGTGTTGTACTCCTACATAAGGGTATGCTTGTGGAACTCCTTCCAAAGCTATTTGCACAGTGTGTAACAGCAGAAAAGCTGATATGCCTGTGTGTTTCTGCCTTGGCCAGGCCTCTGAAACACTCAGGTACATATTTGAACAGAGTGAGGTAAAGGTAGGTAAAAGTGAGGTACAAAGATGTTAAACATATATTTAAAAGGGAATGGGAGAGATATGCTGCCATAACAGATGTAGAAGAGATTAAAAATATTATACCTCAGGTGACTTATAGAAACCCTCCTAACATCAGGAAGAAAATAGAAGGAAATGGAAAATATAGAAAAACTGTAGAAAATAAGAAAGTAGGAACTTCTAAGTGTGGGAGATGTGCACAATGTCCTTACATCATGAATAAAGATGAAATTTGTATTGAAAGTAGGAAGAGATTAATAAAAAGTAAGGACAAATTTAATTGTAATACCCAAGAGGTAGTTTATTTGGCAGTTTGCCAAAACTGCCAATCTTTCTATATTGGGAAAACGGAAAGAGTATTTAAAAGACGTATTTATGAACACATATACGATATTGGAAAAAGGAAAGAAACTAATGCACTATATAGGCACTTTAAAGATTGTACAGGAGCGAAATATTTATTTTTTATATTGGAACAAGTAAAACAGGATGTTAGGGGAGGTTTGTGGGAAGAGATATTAGAAAACAGAGAATTGTGGTGGCAGGTTTATTTGGATGCTTGTAAAAAACCTGGATTAAATGAGAATTTATCCATTGGTCCTATTCTAAAGGTGAAAGCTAATAAAGTTTGAGGTACATTTGCTGGGTTGTATTTCATTTTTTTATATATTATATATTTTTTATATATTTTTAAATTCATTTATATTATATATTTTTGTATACATATTTATTATATATATAAATAATATTTATAAGTATTTATTAGACACACATATTAGACACACATATTTGATAGTTTAGATTTTATACATTAATTATGGTTATATGGAACAATACATTTTTAAACTAGAAAATAAAAGTTTGAATCAATAGGTCATATAGGTTTTGGACACTAGGGGGAGCTGTTTATTGCAGTTCTTAATGTTTATAGAGTTTTGCATACATGTCACTACAGCATACATTTTTATGTTTATATTTTGAAAAGATGAACTTTCCCAAAGAATTTTAAACACAATGTTAAGTAATTCACATGAATATCTATTTGCTATATTTGTTTTAAAGTATGGTAAACATACAAGTTTCCTTTTATGGAATTGGTTTTAATATTTATGAAATAAGAAAGGAAATTGACTGGTTGATTTTAAATAAAGAGTTGGTGTTTTATAGGTTAATTGAATGTAAGCATAATATAAAAAGCTGAAAGTTTGTAGGTTATTTTATCTGATGAAGTCTTTTAGTAAAGGACGAAAACGCATGTGATGTTTATTTAATAAAAGCATTCATTTAATATAAGCGTTCAGCGTATATGTGGATGGTGTCACTTTCGTGTTGAACTGGATTTTGTACTGCATACTACTCAACGGCTTTTTTTGGTTGTTCTGGTTTGGTTTATGCTGAAAAGCCACACTACTTTTGTTTAAAAGTGAGGTACACCTTCAAAATATTAGAGACAGTAAGTGGAGACTTCGGTAGAACCAGTGCATATGGATTACTACACCTTTTCTGAAGTACAGGCGGTGTCTAACTCCTACATATTGTCATTATTCATTAGGTGTAATACCCCATCTTTCTGCCTAATGTCAGTACTTTTCAGGGGATTCAGAGGGACACAGCTAACATATGTTTCAAAATCAGGGACATCCCTGAAATGTAGTCACAGTTGGGATGTATGTCCTCTTCCCTAATTAGATATGCCACTGTTTGTCCTGCTATGATACTGTGTGGGGGTTGTAAAGTGCAGCTGTTACATCATTTACTGCTAGAATGGCTGGTTCTCTTATCACAGTCATGTAATGCAATTCCACAACAACTGCTGATAAAGTTCCACAGAACAGGTTTTGTGTTATGGCATTCCTATTTTTCCTTTACATTCACTCATTCTGATGCATGATATATCTATTTCAGCAACAGCCTGCTGTATATCTACTGTGGCTTAATGGTACTTCATGCAGTCTAGTGTTCCAAGGCCCGGGGTTCAAGACTGACAGAGGTGTTTTATTTTGCTGCTGAGCAGAACAAGGGCCCTCACATGCAGGGTGGCTAAGGCACTTTTAAGCAGTTGTAAGTGGGTTTGTGTGGGTTTGCGCAAAGCTTAGCAATGCTTAGCTAAGCACACACAAGCGCACACTCGCGCAAACCCGCTAACTACTGCTTAAAAGTTTTTGCTCCCGCTAACCCTCGTGCTCATTTCTTTGAAAGAAAAGAAAATGGGGAGATAGGACAGTGGTGAAAAAGGGGCACAAAGAGGGAAAGACAGTAGGGAAAACAGCTCGGGATGTGCAGGACGGGTGTAGGGAAGGACCATAGCTGCCCATTTCTTTTACAGCAACAGCTGTGCATATGCAATATATTTGCAGGGAAATATGAAACCTTCCACCCCTGAGATAGGGGTGAGGACAACAAAGTATGTTGTACTGCCAATTAAATTACATTTTATATCTCCAGCAGACGTGTGCAAAATGGACAGCTATGTATGGTGCGTAATATTTTTGGAGAAGATTGCTCTTTTTTTTCTTTTTCCAGGTGAGAGTGGAACGTGGGGTAGGGGATGTATGTATATTTGGGGAGGAAGGTTGGGGAGTTAAACAGACAGGACAAACAAGATGCATACAGGGGTGGAATATGACCCATGTGGGGGGTGAACAACATTGACAGGGAAGGATGTTTGGAAAATGCAAGCCCATGAGCCCACAGATGGCGACAGTGGAACTGAGATCCCCACCCATGGGCAGTCACCACTGCACCTTCACAGACCAGAGGGTGGCTGTGCTAGGGGCTGCATAGGAGGGGCAGGCTCACCAGTGAGTCGCACCACTCGTGCCTCAAGCTGGAGTAGGGGATCAGTGACAGAACACTGAATCTCCCTACGCACCACAGCCTGGACCATTCGGAGGGTGAGAGGAGGCCCTCCTCCACCCACACTTGCATGGGGGGGACAAGCCCTATCCCCTGCAGCGCTTCCATCCAAAGGTGGCAGAGGTGCAACAGAGGAGGAGGTCCCGGGCTGGGCACCAGACCTGCTGCTGCCAGGTGCCATCGCAAGCTGAGGTGGGACAGGTGGGTCTGCTGGGACTGGCCTTCCCATACGTTCTATGTTTAGGAGGATTTAATGACAATATGGGTTGGTAACAGCCAACAGCATTCCAAATTAGTTGTAACAGCATGCAGTAGTATTCCCATTAACCCAACACACCAGAGTTCCAACAGTAGAATAGCAAGCATAACACACGCATATATAGAACAACAGTGGACATTCCAACAGCATGCAGGATTAATTGGTGGTAACAGGCCACCAAGATTGTGGTATTTGAACAGGGCACATGCATCAAAGTAAATGCAGATATTTATAAACCAATAGGACATATGTCCCATCAAATGTTTTGAGATTAGACATACCCATTGAGGTGTGGAATTGTATTGTTTATGCACATACAGTAGGGTGTAAAAAGATACCTCCATTAACAACTTATATATACACTTATAGTTTACACTACATTTCTATTGACTGCAGGTATATATCCCCTACATGTATTATTACACTAGGCAATGTCCGTTAAATTGTGAAATAGGTTTTGCTAGTTCTTTATATCCCTGACCTGTATCTGACATACAAACTGTCCAGGATGCAGATGTTACTGCTACGTATTTATATATTACATTTATATTTATATATCTACATATCTAGATGTGTTCAGGTGACATTATCAGTTATATTTTAACAGCCCCGTACATTTCTAGCAGCACACTGACATTTCTGGGGAACACAATAACAAGCTACTCATGTGCCAGATTAACCTGTACATGCCGGCCATGAACCAACAGTTGAGGACTGTATATATGCTTAACAGCTACTGGCACTCCCTTCATCCACTTTATATGGGCCTACCCAAGTGTGGGTTGACAGCGCTTAATACAACAGTACTATTTCTATAATGCAAGAGTACAACAACATATCAAAGAAAGTGACACGGACACACTCCGGGTATTATACCTTTATTAATTACATAACACACTTTTCTAGAGGTTCTCTCATTTATTTGATATAATAGTGCATGCAGAAGACTTATTCAAGATGTATTATACCTTTATTAATGGGTTATAACACTCATTTTCAGGATCTCTCACTTATTTTATATAACAATACATGCAGTGAAAGTATTCAAGACTTATGCCTTTATTAATGGGTTACAACACTCTTTTTCAGGCTCTCTCACTTATTTTATATAACAGTACATGCAAATAAGTTATTCAAGACTTATACCTTTATTCTTGGGCTACAACACTTTTTTTCAGGCTCTCTCACTTATTTTATATAACAATACATGCAGAATAATTACTAACCTGCCTGGTGGCGCAGCCTTAGCAGCCTATCTGCATAGGCTTGCTGATTCGCAGCACAGACACCTGCAGCTGTGAAGTAAATGAAGTGATATTGAGACATACCTATCCATAATATAGACTACAATAGCAATTCTTACATACTTCATTCCATGGCTACCTACTGAGTAGTGGGGCATTTTCCATCCCACGGGCCTCTTGTATCCACTGGTTCAGTTGGTCCTCCTTGCGTCTCTTCAGGTCTGAGTAGTGGTGTCTGACTTGCTCACCAGTGCGAGGGATGCCTGCAGCACTGGTGAGATCATGAGCTAGATGTTTCCAGGCTTCCGCTTTGTATTGGGTGCCTTGGAACTGGCCCTGCAGGAGTCTCTCCTCATGATTATGGACGAGGAGCCAAACCATTACTTTTGACACCTCAATGCCCCAACGTTGCGCTCGAAATCAAGAGCCATCTCCAACACCGGCCATGCTGACTGCAGATGGGAGCTACAACCAGTTATGGCAAGTTTTCCCACCTATGAAGCTTAAATATGCCTCACTTCCTGCACTTATCTGTGATTGGCCAGTTTTGAAGAAACTCAGCTGAAAGCACACCTGCTTAGCAGTGGGTAAACTTCTATTGATATGTATGTTGTGTATTGAAAGTGCATGCATATGAAAAGCTGTCATGGCTTAGTGGTTCAGTACTGTGATTATGGTGCACAGTATCCTGAGTTCGAGGCCTGTCATTGCCCTTTATTTTACTACTGGCCAGACCGGCTAGGAGGTGTGGCTGTGTTTAGCCGACTTTGCTCAACTTTGCCCAATGTTGCTCTACATTGCTCGACGTTGCCTGACATTGCCCGGAGTTGTTCTAGTTAGCACGGTGTGCAGCTACGCGCAAACATGTTCTGTTTACGCTAGTTGGCGCGATGCGCAGCTCCGTGCAAAACTATTCCGCTAGTTAAAGCAGTGCTATGCTATGAGTAATTATACTGACATGCTTAATACTGGTAAACTTTGCTTAGCAGTGCTTCACATTGCTTAAGATACGTTACTTATGCATTCATCAGTATGCATAACCATTTCACTTTCTTATATATATATATATATATATATATATATATATATATATATATATATATAAAAAATTTGTTCACTACTACATAGGCCATTTCAATGCTTTTTACTAAAATTTCAATGATAAATGTCAGGAATTCTTTTCATATACAGATTTCCAACAGTAAATAAAAAGGGGAGTGGTGGGACTCGAACCAGGAATGCCTCCTCTTTGTGCGAAGGTTCTACCACTACGCTATTGCTATTTTGCTTAATTTGCATATAAGTTTCTTATTATCCTCTTCGATATCTTGACTGCTAACTGTAGCTAAGCAATGGGCAAACCCGCACAAACACACGCAAATACGGGCAGCTATATCGGGAATAATAAAAAAAAATAAATAAAAGTTTTACATTTTATAATTGTACTGGGGTTTAGACTATGGGGGAGTGTAGTGTTGGGTATGTACACATTTGGGCAGACTCGCTTATGTCAGTTGACATTTCCCAATTGAGAGACTTGCAGGGGAGTGGATTTTTGGACTGCTCGGCAGTCCGACACGCCCCCTGCACTCATGCATGCTCCATGTTAGCCTTTGAGTTGAGGCAGTGTGCCCTCATTAATATGCATGGCGCTGCCGTCTTACTCTTAGACTGGAGTTTCCATGTAAGACTACTTTAGTCTTACACGGAGGATTCGTGAATCCTGGGGCATGATTAAAGAGAGAAGTTCAGTTTTACTTTTCAGTTTTTTCTTGCATCCTTTCACCACATTCTAACTGACAAAGACTACAGTGTAATAACTACAGTGGTTTAAGACGGGGGTCTGGGGGCAATTTCCAGATGCTGTGAGATGCATTTTTAAGGTTTTTAAACAGCTTTTTCATCCACTGATTACCTGAACAAAAATATTAAAGAAAGAAATTTAGTCTCACTGTTCAAGTTTGTATTTTTCTTGCATGCTTTCTTCATATTCTGTGCGACCAAGACTACACTGTAAAAACTGCTGAAGAAATTACTTTATTAAGCTGACCTCAGAAGCCTTGAGGATTTTAGATGCTCTGAGATGCATTTTTGTTTTTTAAACAATGTTTTCTTCTAATGATAGCATGAACAAAAAATCTTGATTAAGGAAAGAAATTCAGTGTTACTTTTCAGCTTTGCTTTTTCTTCAGCTTTGCTTTTTCCTGCATCCTTTCAACACAACCTACCTGACCAAGACTAGCTTATAATAAATAAATTAAGCTGAGGTCCTGCTAGGCACAAAGATGCAATGGGATTATAAATGCTCGAGATGACATTTAGAGCAAAGGCATAGCTGTCTCAACCAGCACCCTGTGCTGGTCCAGTGAACTAGTACCCCAGCTCCTGCAGGAATGCAAAATGGTTTCCTTCAGACAGTAGCCAATCCACACACACCCATCTCTTCAAGTGAAGATCTAAAGAAAAAAAGGCCATGATCTCATGTTTTGTTTCTGTACAACTCCACCAAATCTCCTTCCTCTAATTTTTGTTAAAAAAAAGACATTTTTGTTTTCTTTTAGACTGCAGCAAGCAGTTGCTACAGTTTATACCATGCATAGAGTGCTACAGTGCTCATGTTTTGATTTAAAAATAGTGTTGCATGCTTAAAATGTACTAAACTGCTTCCTGAAGTTTATATTATAAATCTAACTCTATAGTACTCAGGTTTTAGTTTAATTAAAAAAAAAAAGAAATGCCTTCAACTGTACCAAACTACTTGTTAGTTTAGATGACTCAAGGAGCGCAACAGTGCTCAGGTTTGACTGCAAATGCAACACCAGCTTTAAAAAGCCATTACTCATAAATCAGTAATTGGGATTGGCTGATTACGACCCCAACCCTTTGTGCCCAGGGCAGATGCCCCTCTCACCCAGTCCTAGCTACGCTATTGCTTTAGAGTTTTTTTCCAACCTTTTGATTCCATCATGGCCTGAACAAAAATTATGCGTATGACAACAAAATTCAATCTTACTTTTTTACTTCAAGGAATAAATAAGCTACATCAAAATTTTAATGCTCAAAGCTGACCAAACACAAGTTCACAATAAACTGAGAAGACAAATGGTTGTGAGGATACATATATCATATCATATCTAGGAATAAGTAGTAACTTTCTATGTATCATCCTCTCATGTTAAATTGAGACTAAAATTAAGGCACAAATGGCCACAGTCATAGGTTTCAATTTGCTAATGTCATATTTATATTCAGCATGCCTCTTCACCCCAACCCCCAAAAGACATCCATGTACCCTTCTGATGTCAGAGTGGGACAAAACTGAAAAATACAAATAGAACATAACATATTTGCTGTCAGACATATACAAACAGCATGTTTATTTACTCTTTCCCAAAAGATACCTGTTATGTATTTCAGACATTTGATTGTGAGGAAGATGAAAATAAATGACAATAATGTTTCCAGCCTGTTACTTCCATACAGTATAATGTTCCCATATAAGCTACAGTAACCTTGTGTGCAACCCTCTGAAGTTTGTGAGGAAAGTTAAAGAAATAATGACCAAAATGTCCCCAGTCCAACACAAGAAATGGGCATCTCTAAGGTTTAGGAGGAATGTTAAAGAAAGGATGAAGTTCTGGTCTGGGTATTCTGTGATGCATTTATCTCTCAAAAAAAAATAAAAGGTGACTGTTAAAGTGAGTAAAGAGCAACAGGGTCAATACCTTTCAGCCAGACAACCCCTACCAAGCTGTTAAAGCCATTTCTGTGTATGAATCAGATGTCTGATTGCGATAAAAGAGGATGACCGTATCATGAGTCTTACCTTTGCTCCAAACAAATAGTTGACACACATTAAACTATTAACAGTTGCCACACACATTAAAGTATTACACATTGCTTCATGTAATCACATTAGTCCTGCAGATCCAAAATAATAAGCAAACAGCAGCAAGCAGCTAGCTTTTTTCTTCTACAAAAGACAACCACAGTAATTATGCTTACTCTGTCTGTGCATATCAGATGTCCAGACTCCAGCTAAGTGCAATCACTGTGGTCTGGAGTTGTTTTCCTTTGTGAAAATCACTGTGGTCTGAGCTGCTTTCACTTGTGAATCTGTTAGTTAGTTTGTTTCATTGTATTCATTAATTTCTGCAAATTTGTTGACTCCAGATAAGTAGTTTATCTTTCTTCTCACAAATGCATGGCAGTTCTGCAAATGCAGACAGTGACTGTTTAAACTGAGTGAACAATAACAGCGGATGTTATTTTCATCCTAACCCCCAATGAGCAGTTATAGCCATGACGTCTGATGACTATGTAATGTTATTTTCCCTCCACAGTTGACACATACCACTTGCCACACATCAAAGTATTCCATTCTAAGCTGATCCATATGAATCACAAGGCCAGATAAATATTGTCAAAATATTGGGTTGATCACTGCCAGCATTGTTGTAAAAAATAATGATAGCACTTATCTCACCATGCTTTTCCTCTCACCTCATAAAGTACAAAGCCAGAAATATTGCCAAAAATATCTATTTAATTACAGCCAGCAATATTACCTCTGTGCCATTCAGCTTCTCCCCTCTACTTTCCATGCAAAGCCAGAAATATGGACAAAAATATTTAGTTGATCAGTGCCTGTGTAAAAATGGAAATAACATTTAACTCACTACACCATTCCAATTTCCTGTCACGTCCAAAAATCTGAGGAGCCATTAAGGCACTAATTTAATTTATTTATTTTTTCTGTAAATTCTCCAGTGGTGAGGGAACTTGGGTTGGAGTTTAGGTTCCCATTGGCCACAGATGTCAGGGATGTTGCACACCATCATCCAACCCACAATCATGGTACTACCCTCCCTTTTGTAGTACCTGCCCTTATTTGTTGTCTAGTCCTCCCAAACACCACTGGCTACCCTCTGTCAGTCTGATGTCACCTTTTCTGCTGTGGTCTCTCTTCTCATTGTGCCAGCACCTCCCCTGTCAGTCGTGTCTGTTTTCTGTGCACCTGCTGTCTACCTTAGCCTTCCTCTTACTTCTCTCACTAATTTACTTTCTCTTCATATGCATATTGTATTATTTTATTTTCATTTTATGTCTTACACTTTGATTGGTTCTCCTTTTTCACTGTATTCTTACAATCCCATTTACATGCTGTAATTTGCTGTAATTTTATCAAGAAATGACCGAAAATGCTATTATAATGAACATTTAAGGTCACCACATGACTTCTTTTAGCCACATTTTTGTTTGTGTTTGTGTGATCACCCCAAGCAAGTTGCTTTGTGGCATATAAACAAAAGATGTTCACGACCTTTCCTTGTCTTTTCCTGCAGCCAAAACTCAAGGATATATGGGTTTACACTCTTATTGCAGACTGTACTGTAGCCGCAAGGAGGGTATTTAGTGAGTCCCTCAAATTGCACTGATTTGCCTCATCATACATTATTAATGAGCTCTTGGCCTCATCGTGCAAAATAGGTAAAAAGTAGAGGACTAACCAAAACTGCACCCATCATGTTTCTGAATCTCGCTGATTGTTAAATGTGTTTTGACTCCTAATGTAATGCTTCCATTGCTTTGACACATCTAGTGACACAATACAGTGGGTCCCCTTCAGAAGATCAAACTTATGACAAGTTCGAAGCTCATATGGCCGAGACCATATGTTCGAACTTGTAAATGTTTGATCGGACTGAATGGAGATCTCCGTACAGTGCAGAATGGGAAGATTTCCCTTTTCCACAATGTAGTACAATCTTGGATTTGGTATATTTAAGTAAGGGGAGGTGTGCGGGATGCAGGGGTGCATAGCCCCCCTGCTACAGACGTTTCATTTTGTTTTTTGTTGTTTTTTTCTTTTTTTACTTCAGTGTTCGAACTATTACAAGTTCGAACATATGGTCTCGGCCATATGTGGTTCGAACTTGTAATATGTTCGATCTACTGAAGTAGATCCAATACAGTATGTACCTGAGACCTGCAGCCAGAAATATGTGGTGTTCACAATGCAGAGCATTAGCTTGGTCAAGCAGTGCTCTGGTTCTTTCTTGAACTGCATTCACTTTAGTTTATACAATGCAGCAAAGAGCTGTCTCTTTGCTACACTATATACATGAAAGTAATGTTAATTTGCAGAAATCAGTGTATAACCATAGCAGAGCTAAGAGCTGTTCTACACATATATAGCAGCTCTTTGCTGTCTTCACATGCTGACTTTCATTAAGCCAGCAGCAAAAGTACAAGCCCAGCTGCTCAAATCCATACAGAGAATGTTTACACTTCCAGGCAAAGCCATTGATTGCACACCCTGACTGTTTAAGCTGGGGGCAGCCAGCATTTTCACTACCCTTGCTATGGGCCTGGCATAATGTTCTACAAAGATACAACATGTGAACACTGCAGTGCTGCCTGAGAGATCTACAGCTGCAGCAGATAAGGAGCTGGGAACATGTTATCAGTGGAACAAGCTGCAGCATTAGCAGCAGATGAGGAGCTGGACACATGTTATCAGTGGAACCAGCTGCAGCATTATCAGCAGATGAGGAGCTGGGCACATGTTATCAGTGGAATTAGCTGTAGTAGGTGCAGAAGAGGATTTGGGCACATGTTATCAGTGGAACCAGGTGCAGCAGCAGCACTCCATGTAAGGCACAGGTGGGTACAGAACATTGTGACACTAATAAATAAGTACTGTCCGGTCCACAGCTGTAGATTTTGATACAGACAGTACAGAGTAAAACTGATACATGCATTCACACACCCAAGTTATGCATTTCAGTGCACTGGCTGGTCATGCTGTGCATCAGACATAGCTTACCAACACAGCAATGCTATGGTATGAGTAAGGGTCAATAGAGGTGGTTGTGGTAATCACTCATGTGGATAGCGGGATGGTATGAGTCAGGGATGACATCCTTGGGTGGTGAGGTGGAGATACCCTGTGAACCATATGGCCCTATAATATCAGCCATTGATGCATATTGCATCATGGGCTGCATAGGGCATTGGGAGTATACAAGAACCCTGATGTGGTGTCTTATGTTGGCAGGGGATCCATACAGATCCCCGAACGGCAACATCACTGCAACAGATTGGGCCGGGCATACTTGTGCAAAAGTGCTTTTCACCGAAGAAGCACTTTCACGTACGTATGCCTGTTGCGGAGATCGCACTACAGTGGGGATAAGGGAAAATTCCCTTTTTCCCACTGTAGTGCGACCTCAGAGTGAGAATATTAAAGTAGGGGGCTGTGGGGGGTGCAAGGGGGCTTGCCCATCTTCAAAAATGTAAATGTAATGTATTTTTTTTAACACACTTTAACGAAAGCACTTTTTCGGTGAAAGCGCTTTCGTTAAAGTGTGTTCGGTGATTGTGGATTCGGACTATTGAACTTTCGTTCAATAGTCCTAGATCCATTGGCAGACAATAGATAACATTCATGACAAGCCAACTTTTAGCCAATTGAGAATAATGGATAGTGTAGAGCTATGAGAGCTTGAGTGGGTATCTTGGTGAGGTATACCGAGATGGAGCCTGAGAAGTATCACAGACAATGACTGAGAGCTGCCATGCCCAGGTATGTTGACTGCTGTGATCAGAGGTGGCAGTGATACAATCTCTAGAGTGGTGTACATCATCTCAGTAAGTCTGGCCTGTGACGTTCCTCCTATCTGGAATCTTGCCTGGCCATGGCCAGTACTGAATGCAGAGGTACAGTGGGGGGCATTTCCACCTGCTTTATAGCTGCCCAAATTGCTACCATGCTGATCAATAATAACTTGGGCAGCCATGCTTGCTGAAATTCCAAATGTGCCTTGTTAGTCTGCATATAGGTCAGCTTGCCCTGCATTCCATGCACCTGTTGCACATGGGTACATACATGCCTCATGATGTGGGGTGTTGCATTTACAGCCCCAATGTACCTGGAGAACAGATAAGCGTTAAGCTATATAAGTCCTTCTCACATGCATTTCAGTGTACAACATAAAACTGCACCTGATGTTACTAATCTGATGCAAGCAGTTGCTTATCAGCCCAGAACTAGGATACCAGGAACTCTCCCACCTCTGTAAGTGACTTCTGTGTGAATAGTTCACCTCTTGTGGTGAAACTGTCCTTGACTTTCTATCACTTGTTCTTAGCATGCAGTGTCATATTGGTGACCCTTTGCCACATCTGTGCTTGTGTCCTTTTATTGCCATCCACAGAACTGATGTCCTGCAAGACTCCTTGTCCCACCTGGCCCTGATAAGCCTTCTTAGTTTTACCTTCATACATGATATCTGTACTGTGTGTACAAACAACATGCAGAAACACCTCATTCTCATAGGTGATGCACTTTTCCAGCCATTGCCTCTCTTATGGATCCATGGCAAAATGTGTGCATCTGTGGGTTGTGTTAAAAATGCTGCTCAGTATGTGTCTTTGTGTATGTGCATGTGCTTGACTATCCTTTGCTAATCCATATATATTTGCACTGAGCACTCCCTCCATTTAATAGCCATGAAACTGTCAACCATCATGCTGTGAGCATTCATACTCTGCCCTATAACAATGGACATGCTATGACTGTCTGCCTTCCTGCATCACTGTGCTGATGGCTGGTAGTGCATGACCTATATGCAGGGGTCACTATGTCTCCTGTAATATGTCTTACACTCTCTGAATATGTCACAGTGTGGCTCCCTGAGGTGCACATGTGCCTGTCATGCCCTTGTGTTGTCTTGCATGCTGCCATTCACAATGGGTGTTCTGTACAGCACAGACATAAATTACCGGGCATCTTGCCCTCCTTCATTATGTTTATATTAAAGTTCAGTGTCCTTGTCAGTGAATTCATAATCTTGGCTCAATTGTCTTAATATAATCTCCTGCATTATGCTGACTGCACTTTTTATCATGCTAAAAAGGCCTCCTAATGTAGTGATTATGCTGATGAAGGATTTTCTGAGATTCTCTCTGAAATGCTACCATAGCACACTGCACTGTTACATCCAAGCAGTTTATATATCACTGGCCATCCCAGAGCTAATGAGACATGTGAATACTCTTCTTATGGATGGAATGTGTAAACTATAATGTTCTGATTCTGCACTAGTGATAATTGCTCAAGGATGCATGTAAGGTGATCTTCAGATGTATAGCTACACATAAAGGGATAGAAACTTGCTGCTGAGGAAGACTAGTAGACTAGACATGGCATTTTCAGATATGAGCTTCAACAGGGCTCATATTTAGTGCAAGGGTGACACCATGATTTTCCTCTACCTGCTGCACTGGGATTGTAAGAACCATTAACAAGCCCATAATGATTGCCAAGTGGATGTCTCACATCTGCTTGCCAGGATGCTGAGTGATGCCACTGTTATCACCTATTCTGGTGAGTAGTACAGGCTACCTGCTGTGTCATAACTAAGACCTGTTTCAATAGTGGGAGGCAAGAGGTTAGGGCGAGTGTGCTTAGCTTTTACAGTAAGAGCTGTATATTTGCATCTTTCCTTTTTTTTCTTTCTTTCTTTATTTATTTATTTTTGCATTATTGTCTGCTTCCTCACCTCCTTTTATCAGGTCCACAGAGTACCAAATTACTCTCACTTTCCTTTACATCAGCCAGTCAGTGCATGATCATGTTTAACAGGGAAGCCTGTGTGATGAGAGTTGAAAGTTTGTCTCCAGGTGGCAAGGAAAGCATAAGCAGTGTCACAGGGCACAACATGTAGCACACTTGCCTTAAGTGCAGAAGGCTTTGGGTTCTATTCCCACATAAGCTAGATCAATTGCTGACAATACAGTGCAGCATAAGGGGGGGGGGGTGCTGCACTCTACGGGGTGACATCTTTTGAATTAAATGTTAGATTGTTTAAACATCAAACCACGGGTCTCATCTGCTTGAGCAGAGGTAGCTTAGGTATATGTAAAAGATTCCACAGCATCTAATGAAAAGGGTATGGGAAGTTCCCTGATGCCTTGCCCAAATTCCACACCCCGGAGTAGTATAAATACAACCTCAAGTTTATTTTGAAAGAAGGCTACTTGACTCTTGGGGCTAAACTAGTCAATGAAAGATAAACAAAAATTAAAGAAGTGCTATGTCCATGACAGTGCTATGCAACTTCAGTTTTATTTATAACATATAGATGTAATAATACATTTTATTTTTTCTCTTTCTCGTTTTTTTCTAACCCTTGTAATAATGGTCCAGTTGTGGTACAGTTTGAACAGCAGCTGCATGCACCTTGGTCTGTGCCAGGTAACAAGTGTGATCTGTGCCAGCTGACGTGTGGTTTCTGCCAGCTGACATGTGTGGTATTGGGCTATCAGCAGTAACAAGGCCTGCTTCCCAGTAGGGGGATGAAGGTCATCCTACTGAAGGCAACCTGGAGGGCTTACTGGAGGCCTCCATGATAACTTCTCAGGAAGAAGATGGTGGATCAGTGGTCCTAAGGGCTCTACGTTGTAACCTAGTATGAGGTGCAGTGGCTGGTTGCACCTAAGGTGTGTCACTAGACGTAAACTCATATTAGTACAGTGGAGTACCTCAAGGTATGGCAAGTAGAGACTCATGGCTGTTCTCGGCCACCAGGCCGCCAAAGGCATGGAAGTGACTGATGCCATTGTCCTCTGGGCCATTAACACGGGCCTCTTGTATCCTACCTTATCCTTTATCCTGGTGTTTTCCTCCCTTGTGTGTAATTCCCATAAACTTTTTTGTAGTCTAAACCTCTCCATCACCAGTTGTCTTCCCTCTGTATGTCTGCATTCTTCCACTTTTATCCCCCCCCAAAAAAAAATATGTTCTTCTTCTCCCAACTGATGTTCCTTATGATTACCTCTGAATGTGTTCCTTTTCCCCCATTTACTCGATGACCTGTTTTCGTGCTTTGCTCTCCTGGCCCTCTGCATCTTGCCCATTGTGTTCCAGTTGCAGTAATGAGTTGCTTTAAAATTTTGTGAGTGAGCATAATGTTGAGCACAACACCATGTTGTGTGTGTCACATCGGTCAAGTGACAAATAGTATTGTAAACCCTTTTCAACTGTTCAGTAGCATGACTGCAGCCTGTAACATGGCAGCAGTTGTTTACTATGCAGCTCTGTTGTCAGCATGCTGGTCCCATGCTCATAATTCATGGCTGTGTAGTTATAGGTTATGTCACGCTATCGTATCCTTGCTGGTTAGTGTCACACTGTGCCACAGCAAATGCTTGTTAATACCTCCTTTGGGGTCATGCAGGGAATCTTTTCAAACAGATTACATTATTGTAGAAAAGGTGACGTAGTACAGATGGAGATATGCCCTTTACATGTTGGCAATGGTTGTAATTCAAGCAAGATACATAATTATTTTGCTTTAGAGCACAGATAGCTTTTGTGATTATTTCCTTCTCTAAGTAGTAACATTTTCATAGCAAGAATAAACATCTAATAAACTGCTTTTTATAGGGCTTCATCAAAAGGTGGGCTGGTTTATTATTCCTCACAATGCAAAATACACCGACTACATTTTTTTGAGAAAAATAGACCAGGTGTAATATTTTACCTCACTTAAGATGCAAAACATTTGCCTTGGAATTGTGATTATATAACAACAACAATATGCAATTTGTTTTTCTTTTTTATGAAATAAAGCTACTACTTTTTTAATCATACCTTAGTGAAACATGCTTGCAATATCAGGGTTAAAATAAAAAAAAAAGTTTTAGCTAAAACAACATTTATACAATGCAAGTTTTTCCATTACTAGCATAGCAAAAATGTTTAAAACCTTTTATAGTAAAGTGATAATGAAAGCACTGTAACCAAAAAAAAAAAGGAAAGAAAATGTATTTATTTATTTTATTTGACATTTGTTAACCGGGAAAGTCCGACTGGGTCAGGAACCCATTTTCAGAGGAGGCCCGGGGAGAAAAGCTCCACAGCAGTAAGCATCAAAATTTAAATATTGAATTAACAATTATTGTAACAAATTGCAGAGTCATACATGACAGACAGCTGATATACATTTACATGTGGATTAACCTAACAAAAACTAGTAGCTAATTTACAGAGTATGAGGTAATCTGGGATTAGCGTAATAATAATAATAATAATAATAATAATAATAATAATAATAATAATAATAATAATAATAATGATAATAATTATAGTATTGTAGTAGTTTTTCATATATATATATATATATATATATATATATATATATATACTGTCTAACATTGAACAGTCAAAGAGAAAAGGAGATATAAAGGTATATACCAGGTTAAAAGTAGATATAACAAATTAAAAATTGAGCTTTAATCAAAAGCTGCATGTTAGAGTGAGGAAGAAAGTCTTGTATAGCAGAATGTAGAAATTTCTTAGACGTTATGTAGACCCTAAGAGGGGTTATACTGAAGATGAGGAGGTGAAGGAAAGGATGAAGTGGATATATGGATAGAGTGAGGACGTACTAAAGAGAGATGGGGAATGGGAAAAAGGTAGTTAAAGTAGTGAGGTAGAAGAAAAGGGATAAAGTGTGTGGTGGAGAAGTGGAGAGACTGAAATATAGAGGTGGGTGGAAGTAAGGGGCATAGCTAAGTAGATTAGGAACAGGGACAGTTTTTTGTTTTTTTAGGAAATTGTTTGGAGTGAGTTTAAAACTGTTGAAGTTGCTCTGAAGTTACTGGTAAGGCATTCCAGAGTTCTACAAAAGTAGAGTAAATAGTGTAAGGGATATATAAAGATAGGGAGGGAATGAGGGGAGTAGTTAAGTAGTTCTGGAACAGGAGCAGATACTTGTTTCTTGAAGGAAATTCTTTAGAGTGAGTTTAAACCTCTTGAAGATTGAAATTGCCCTGATGTTTTCTGGTGAGGCATTCCAGAGTTTTGTGACAATGTATGAGTAGGGACATTGTCCTGCTTTTTTGTTTGGTCTGTATAGGTTACAAGTTGCTTGTCTTGAGCTTGCAGGGCTCTGACAGGTATATAGTTTTGGAGGATTGAGTTTAGATCAGGACGGTTTTTGGGTCGATATATAACTTTATGGGCCATAGCTAGTGGCAGGTAGTTGAGGAGATGTGGGAATTTGAACCAGTTAAGGGCTGTGAGGGCAGTGCAGTGGTGTTTGTAATGAGGTGCACCTATAGCAAATTATTTTATTATAGCAGGATTCACGTATCTGGATCTATGTGCTGAGTGCTGTCCCTTGTTTATGGAATTGCTGAGTTCTACACATAATATGTGTTTTGACTATTATTATTAATGCTGTTGCATTCTTCTACTCTTCTAAGGGTCTATTAAATGTGCATGTACTCATTTTTCTATTGTTTCAGAGCAGCACCATAAAAGGTCTGATCGGCTATTGCTATAATCAATATTTATTAGCTTTACTGTTTTCATAATTGGATATTCAACACACTTTTCGTGTTTTTTTCCATTTTCTGAGGATTGTTGCTGAGTTATTAAAAACAATGCTTTGAGGCACTGATATAGGAATTACTAAGCTTAGGCCCATGAGCCAGATGTTTGAGATTAATATCTATTGGGGGGGCTGATGAGCCCGGTGTTTGTGATTAATTATATTGGGGGTATTTGCTTAGGTTGACTGTGTTGCTGCTCTTAAACACTGACCTGAAGAAGTCTGGCTGTTCTTTTTCTCTTCGCCATCTGCCTTATTACTGGACAGCTGGAGAAAATAACTGTAACTGAAGCTTTCTAACATACACTGATTAGGAAGGTTTTTTCTATTTTACTTTTTTGTGGTTTAGTTTGTCTTTGATATTAGGTTCCATATCAGTATTACTGAGGGGTGATCGCTTGTTTGCATGCCTGTCTGCTGATGACAATTCTCATTTATACCACTGATGTGTTCTACTCTTTTTTCTGAAATTCCCAACTGTGTATCTGAGCCTTTAAGTATCTACCATTAAAGACAACTTCAGTGGGTAGACCACTTTCAAAACGTAAATTCCATTGGTGTCTTCAATGGACAGTTGCTCTTCATTTTTGCATTTTGGCTCTCAAACTACTACTACAATAGGCTTTTAATCCATGGCTTTTTTGAAAGCACTTCACCCCAAGAATGACTGATAATAGTAATGTAACTTCACAGTAGCTGGATAGGATTTTCACAGATTGATACCACCTACCAAATTTTATTTTCCTTACTGAGAGGTTAACAAAGCGAGCATGAGAAATGTGACACCTGAGTTCTGTGAACACAGTGGTGCCTGAAGACCTCCAGCTCAACAAAGAAGTAATTGTGTTGTAGTCTTGTCTTGAGGCGTGATATACTAGTCATCACTTTCCTTCATCAGACTCCTGGTAAATCATTACCCAAGACAAAATAGTACTGTAGTATATTAACATTATTGTACTGTAGGTATAACATGTTAATTTAATACCTTTTAAAGCAAATAGTTTTAGATTTTGGGCAACATACAAAATGCTAGAACATAGTGTTAGCTTGCCTGCAATTCCAATATTTTTAAATTGACATTGACATGGAGCAAGTATATTTACCATATAACAGGAAAACCTTTCAAAGTATGTTGTTACAAATGTATACAGACATGTTTATTATGATTTTTATTTCTATACTTTTTATTCCTGTTATTTTCTAATGTGTCTAGAAGAACTATTTTTGTTTCAATAATAAGACAGGTCTAGTCAATACATGAGTAGGCATGTATTAAGTGTTCTGGGTTTTGTTCCAGTATGTTGTACAGGTGTATGTGGGTTGACTGAGAATCAGTAACATAATGTGGTCCAGAAACCTAGATGTGAATTATGGATAGAAAAACTCCACCATAAACCCATTTGAAAAACATGATTCTGGGTTTGAAAGAGTAGTAGTCCTTGTCATTTAGGTTTGCTTTATTTTCAAAGTGTTATGGGGATGAATTGCATAGGCTTGTAACCCCCTTATACTGGAAACCATTACCTACCCTGAGGCCTTATTTTAGGAAGTATACAAAAAATGTATCTCCTCTGAAAAATGTGTTTGAATCCTGTTATTCTTTGTTTGGGAAGGAGTACTTCAAGTTCTAAATACTCATTTTATGCCGTTTAGTCTCCTTTCCTTCTGACTCTACTTCCAACCATAATTCAGTTGAGACTTTTATTTAAGACATCTGCAAAACTTCTCTTCATTAGAAAAGTGTTTCAGACCCCGGGAGAGGGTACTTCCTAGTATTTTACTACAGTTATTTTATATCTTCAAGCTGATTATTTTCCACGATTTTTCGACTTTTATTCCATTTATCTACACTGCTTGTCTCAATGAGTGTTAATACAGTAAGTAAATAAAGGTATTCTAGTGTGGTATAACTTACTGGAGATGATATATTGGTTTGGTCTGGTAAACATTAGTGGTACTAAAACTGTTCTGTCTCAGTTTCTCTGTGGTCTGCTTTTCTTGAAATGTGTAAGATGGATACAGGCCGGTATATAACTGTCAACCTGAAAAGAGGTCTTCTAAATAATTAGCTTCCCAGATTCTTGAAGCCTGAATTCAGTACTGTTACTTCAAAAAATACGTAAAGAGCTTTAGCATCTTTCTTATTTTAATTCCTATGGATGTTAAAGCCATAGCATACCTTTGTTACCCATTTCCCCCATGGGCATGGAGTGACTGAATTTATTTCATTTTTTTCCATACCTTTTTATTTTCATGTCTGTGTACTTGGGACTACAAGAACCTTTTTTATTATTATTATTATTACTGTGGCAAACTATTTATAGGAACAGTATGACCACATGACATCTCGTATCCTACATATACTGACCCTTTGCTTCTTGGGGAAGACGTTACTAGTGTTACCAGTAATCCTTACCTGTATATAACACCTGGAAAAGATACTTTGAGTATTGTCATAACTGGTCAGGTGATACTGACTTTCTGCCACTGTTAATAGGTCATTTGAACAACAATACATTTGGCACAAAACATACTTTTAAGTTTATAATTTGAATTACCCCTTTCAAATTTTTAGGAAGAATGGCTTGAATGCTACCACATCTCTATGCAGGAAAGCTGATACTACCAACAGTCCTTCATATGTGAGATGTTGCCATTTCTAGAAAAAATGCTTATTCATACCCCTTATCAAGCCACCACCACCACCCTGTTGACACATATATTTCCCAACCATTGTGAAAGCCACCCAGTTTGCTCTCTTGCCAACTAACTTATTCATTCACCTTTACTGGTGAGTCACAGGCCTTTATTCACATGAGGATTCCTCCCTGCTTAATTTAATTTTCCTTCTTGTGGTAACAAGTAGTGTATCAGCTAAGCTGCTACATAGGAGTTACTTTCCATGCTTCTGCATGTATACACAAATGTGTCATTGTGCTACACTAACACAGTTGCTGTGCTAGCAAGTCCTCAGTACCCCTGTGGAGGTCAGTAGTACAAAGAGAGACTACTGCTGCCCTACCAGAAGGACAAACTGGCACTGGCCTCTCAATCTGGCCTTCAGGGTCTTAGTTATTTACCTGTACCTTTGTTTGATCCCAGACCTGCTGGGTCTGCAGTCAGGGCTTTATCCTTCCACAGATCTGGCTTACAATAATCTAGAATATTTAGATGTATTAGCTGTTTATTTTAAAATAGTTGTCAGACGTAAATGCAAACAATGCAGAATGTATTGAAGGCGTGGGATTATGTGTCATATCTTGTGAATAAAACCTGTATAGCATTCTTATAGAAAAATATTTATCACCTTATATTTTTTCTTTTGAGTACAAATGTTCTATTTTATCTTGGTTCAATACTGTCATTTGCCTTGTTTCCAAACATTCTGGTCACTTACAGTAAGGGCACAAAGTCTGAGTATTTTTCCTTAATATAATTACATGGGATAAAGTTGACATGTTCTGTAAAGTGCATCTCATCACCTCATACCAACAAATACTCACTACAGTTTAATTTACATTTGTTATATGTTTTCACAAAATTTCATAATTACTTGATTAAAGTAATGCATGGTATTTTAGACATTTATTAATATCATCTACTGCATTTACTTTCCTAAATAGCAGTGTAGGGTTATTTTTATATGGGAAGAATTGCCATCGCTTTAAATTTTAGATTTGGTTTAACATGTGAAATACATCAAAGCTAAAATATTTAAACGCATTAGCCAAATGCAGTGGCATAAATCTTAAAATTTAACATGTATTAGCCAAACACAGAAATATTTAAACAGGCATTTCTTTATTTAAAGGTAGGTTAAACCCCACATTATCAAACTGGCAGAAAAAGCCTTTATATTTAAGAGTCCAGTCTCCTAGCTATCTGCAAGTTAAATATATGAATAAACAGTAACTGTAAAATATCAAAACAGGAGTCCATTATGAGCAACAGAATGTCATCAGTTTGATTTCTTTCAAAAATTAAAATCCAGATAGTTTATTACATTGCATTTTGTACTAGGACTTTATCTATTTCTAAAAACACTACCTTGGTGTATTTGTATGTGTCAGTGATTCTGGGTCCAGCAAAGCAGGTGTTTGTCATTAATTTTGCTGGGGGAACTGCATGGTTGACTGAGGAAGTGTACTTAAAATATGGTGCTTGGAAAGGACTCCAGAACCACTGATGATGCCTTAAGGCAAAAGTGGCCTAGTTTTCAGTTTAGGACAACTACTCAATCTTTGATGCAGTTTGGGAGGCTGGTATATGACTAGATTTGTTAGATGTGAGAATATGAGCTCACAATGGAAAACAGTGTTTATTTTTATCATTCGTTGCTCCTCTGGATGCAAACTGTGTACAAAGTATATGTACACTTTAAAGGAGTACTGGGGTAAGAAACTAATGTTTTTATTTATCTTGATGTCCCTGCTGTTCTGTAAGTAATAAATGTACAAGCTACAAATAAGAACGTATCACTGAAACTAGAATAATATAAAACATGAAAAGAAAGCCTCTGCTATGTATGGGGCTTTACCACATGTGTAATATCCTCTTTATCCAAGGTTTTACAGCCTCTAGGGGATATCAATCAATTGATCAGGGTTCATGCACTGTACATGTACTAATATTTTTGTTCTCAGAATGAATTAATGGGGAAGATAGTGGCATTGCTTTTTGGTTAAACATTCTCTTTTTTGAGTTCACTTTGTGTCTTCAGAAGCTGAAATTGTCATGTCCCACTTTTTTGTGTCCTCTTTTTTCTTCATTCGGAATTAAAGTTCACTTTAAAATTCTACAGAGGCTTCCAAAAACTTCTTGTCATTTACTTAGAATGATAGTACGTGTTGCTTACTGTAGCGTCTGAAACTTTCTTCAGTAATGCACTCTTGTCTTGTATTTTCTTCTGTTGTAAGTATCCTCTTAAAACAAGAACAGTTTCAGAGATTTTTCTATTTCAGACATTTTTTTCTTTGCTCTCTGTCTACAATGCAAAAGGACTGTAGATTGCACAAAGCATCAGTTAGTTAATGACTCCAAATCCTCAGTAAGATAAAAATGAAGTAAAAAAATGGCTGTGTAGGTATAAACTCTTTCCTATGTGGACTTCCCTTGGGCCAAACATTCTTGAATTATGGAGATTTACATATATAAGCCCATGGAGTCAAATTTCTATATTTGATAGGTCAACCAAATTGAACATATTATGCACTGAAGGCAACTACCATAGAAATACCACAGAGGGAAGAAAAGAAAGACATGCTTTATATAGGTTCATAGGTAGGTACTAGGCTATCGGCCCAAGGGCCTGTGCAAGCCTAGCCAACAAGGTTCCCCGGCTTACGCCACCCAAGAAAGTTATTTTCCTGTGCCACTGATGAGCAGAGACACAGAAGTGATCCCCGGGGTGTATTTCCTATTTTCCATCCACTCATCAAGATTTTTCTTGAAAAGTGCTAATGAAGAACTTTGCTTGACATAGATGGGTAGCCTGTTCCAGAGTATGGGAAGTCTCTGGGATAGGAATCTATCCCTCCAGCATGTCCTGTTTATTGTGGTGACAAGGTTTAGGTCCCTAGAGCGTGTAGTTCGGAGGGATTGGGATTTCTTTAGGTGTAGCATGTCCAACAGCTCTGGGTTTGACATAGCTTTATATGTTAGGCAGAGATCACCTCTGAGTAGGCAATATGCTATAGAGTAAAGCTGGAGGTTTTGAGGCGGTCAGTGTAGGGCATTTGTTTGAGTCCAGTAATCCTCTTTGTGAGGTACTTCTGTGGCCTTTCCAGCTGCTGCAGATGTCTTGTGAGGTACATTCCAAAAGGGGCGTTGTACTCTATAATGGGTCTAATGAGTGTCGAGTAGAGGGGAACAATGACCTCTTTTTTCCTGGATGAGAACCCTTTTATGATGAGGTGTTCCACGTAGAAGGACTTCCTGACTACTGTGGTGATGTGACTATCAAAGTAGAGACTACTGTCCTCCTGGGTCCCAAGGTCTCTTATCACGCATTCGGTGTTAAGTAGATTGCTGCCTATGTGGTAGTTCATGGGTACAGAGTTTTTACCAAAGGGGATGACACTGCACTTGTTGGCATTGAGCTTGAGGCCATGGCTCTGACACCAGGCATTTGTCTCAGAGAGGCCCTTCTGTAGGATGTTCACATCATTTGGAGACTTGACTATGGCTCCTAGTTTGCAGTCATCTGCAAACTTCATTAGCCAGAGGCCGTCTGTGTTAGCCTGTACTTCAGAGAAGTAAATACCAAACAGGAACGTTCCCAGGACGGAACCCTGTGGTACTCCACTTGTCACTGGTTTGAGGTCAGATTTGGAGTCTGCAACTTTTACAGTGTGGGTTCTGTCAGTGAGCCAGTTGGCAACCCATCTTGTGACGTAGGGCTTTATGCCTAGTTTATTGAGTTTAGCTATAATTCCAGAATGGGGGATGGTGTTGAAAGCCTTGGCGAGGTCAAGATAGGCTGTGTGAACCACTTTACCCTCATCTATGGCTTTGGTGACTGCCTCAAAGAAGTCAATCAGGTTCAGGAGGCATGATCTGCCTTTCACAAACCTGAACTGGATGGGATCCAGAATTTGGAGGTTACCAATGTCTTTGTTTATGAGTTCTATGATGATACGTTCCATGGCTTTGCAGACCAGGCTCGTCAGGCTAATAGGTCTATAGTTCCCGGGATCAGTGGTGGCTCCCCCTTTGTGGAGTGGGATAACTGTTGCTGTGTGCCATTCAGTGGGCACAAAGCCTGATGCAAGGCTATTATTGAACATGGTGCTTAAGTGGGGAGCCAGTTCATTCTGAAGTTTGTGTAAAACGCAGCCTGGGATGTTGTCCGGTCCCATGGATGCTGTGTTTTTGGCTTTAGAGAGTGCAGCTTTCACCTGCGTAGTTGTGATTACAGGGACTCTGCATTCTTCCTGTATAGATATGGGCCCTTTAGGGGATGGGGGGGGGTAAAATTAGCACTGAACCTATCTGCCAGGATGTTGGCAAGATCAGTTGGTTCTGTAATTTTCATGCCTTTGTGCTGTAACTCAGAGCAGATCTGGGTGTTGCCATTGAGATTCCTGACATAGCTATAGAATGCTTTGTGGTTGTCCATGGAATTAGTGGCAATTTTATTTTCGTAGCTAGCTTTGGAGGATCTCAGCTTCTTACTGAAGCTGACCAGGGAGCTCCTCCACTTATGGGATTTTACTCTCTTTTCCAACAGTTTCTTCCTTCTGTTGTACAGTTTGTTTATGGCAGGGGACCACCAGATTGGCTTCCTTTTTTTGGAGGATAGCATCTTGGTTCTGTTTGGGATAGCACAATCCATGCACTCATGTAGGTGCTTATAGAGCGCATTTGTGTAGGATTCAGCAGTTGTAACTGTATTGTCCATCTGCATGGGTGTCATGAAGTTCACTACTTCTGTCTTAAGAAGCATGAAGTTGGCTTTGGAGAAATTTCTTACTGTGGTTTCCTTAATGGGAGGTGGGGATGGGATGTGGATATCGAGGGTAATTAGCTTATGGTCGGATCGGACCAACGAGGAGTTGACTTCAGGTAAGATTGTTGGTTTATTCGTAGGGATGGAAATAAACTTTAAGGAGTGCTCTTGATGTCCTGCACAAATAGGATTATCGAGAGTCACTGTATGCGTGCTGATGTATTTTAGGGAGTCCTTATCTGCCTCAGTATACTCATTAGTTGTTTGTCTGGATACAAGCCCAAGGAAGGCTTTTCAGGCAGGAGGATTGGGGGAGCACTGCATTGAGCAAGGGCGATGGGAGACAAGTAAATCCAGAACGTTTCCCTTTTAACCTGTATTGCAAATTTCCTTGAATCATTACAAATATCCCTCTATAGGGATATTTACTTCCTCATTTGTGTATGATTGCTAGGAGTCCTCTACAAATTAGTAGTTTTGTTTGTGCAAGCTGAAAATATGTCGACTGAATATTTTTAACAAGGGTCAATGTTCCCTATTTTTGGGCAGATGTCTGAAGGTTGCAGCAGTGGCCAGATTGATTTTATGCTCTAGTCAGTGCATGATGCAGATAATTGCAGTTTTTTTTCCATTAAGTCAGTACATTTTAAGGGTCAGCTAAGTCTTTGTGTGCCTTTCCTTTTTACTTCTATTATATTAGCAAAGTAAATAACTTTAGTGGTGCTGTGGTTGCTCTTCACCCATTTAAAACACAGTCAGTGATAGCTGTGACTGGTCTTTTCATTCTTTTAGAGAACTGTTTGAATTCAGGGCAGTATCAATGCTTAAAATGTGGTGCCCAGTCACGACTCAAGGAAGATTGCGCAGGAAAATGGGTACATGACCTCAGCTATAAAAAAAAAAAAAAAAAAGCTTCCAGGAAGGAGCCTAAAAGTAGTAGCAGTGTTCCATAAAGCTTATCAGAATCAACAAGAATGTATTTAAAAAAATAAGGCCTGTATTTGCATCTGCTATGGGGTGCTTTTTGTCCTGTAACTATGTGTACAACTGAGCGAAAGCACTACTGATATGGTCAAGATTAAAGTCCCTCTGGGACATGATCTGAATTTCAGTGACTTGATCCTAATCCAGGAGAGGTCCTTGGAAGTGATTTTGACTCTCTGGAACACGATAAATACAGCTGGCAAGAATGATGTAGATCAGGGTAAGCATACAACTGAGTCGGTCAGAAGTGGGCTAAAGGCAGCTAGATGGAATGGCCAGAAGATGATCCTTTTGATTTGGCATACTTAGTGATACTTTTTCAGACAAAATTGGTGGAATGGTCATGGGATATGTGCTGTTTCTAGTGGTCAGGAGCAGTAAAAAATACAGCTTGCTGATTTTTGCCAGACGATGACAAAAGCAGCTATTTGTACTAGTAAGGTTCATGGTAAATAGAGCTTGTTGTGAAAGGTCATAGGATGCATTGGGTCCATATGAGTAGATGTTAAATGATGCTGGCTGGGTTGCATATGGCTGGATAAATGATGCTGGATGGAGTATGCATGGGGTAGAGTAAATAATGCTTCTTGGAGTGAATGGGCTTGCATATATGGTGCTGGTCATTGTGACAAGAGGGTTGAGTAATTGCCTTTGGACTGAGTAGGGATAGTGCAAATGATACTGAAGATGCCATGGGGTGTGAAAGGATTCTGGCTGAAAGTGTTAGGATACATGCTGATAGCCCTGACCTTCAAAACCAAGGTAAATGATGCTAACTGGAATGCTAAGTTGCCCTAGAATTGCTGCTAGCTAGAGCAGTAAATATTAGGGGGAATAGCAATGATTGCAGTGTTCTGCACCTAGCTTATATAGCTGACTAAAGTTCCAGGAGCAGCATAAATGCACTTAAGATAGTCAGAGGACTCTAAATACAATGAACTGTTCAGTAACATGATAAATACAGTTGTTAGAATGGTTTGTAGCAAGGTAAATAAGTTGATTTTTGAGTGGCACGTCCACAGTAGATGAACTGCAGTCTGCTGCAATGCCTAGCAGTAATAGGCTAGTGTTACTTAACAGCACCTAGTACTGTCCTGTCAAGGATAGCCCTGTCAAATGCAGAACAGCAGGATGCATGCAGTATTAACTAAGGTCCATGCAATGCTGAACATTAGGTATCTCCACATAATATGAATGGAGAGTGAACTGGCACAGTCGTGTGTACAAGTGCCAAGTGACACTGATATTGCTGTCACTACAACCTGGGTAGGAGTAGTGTTGTAGACATGGGGGGTGCAGTACAGGTGGTCCCTTCTGTGACTGGGAGGGAAAGTAAAAGCCTGTATTTCTGCCCTGCCACATCAAGAAAAGTGGCCTGAGAGGCCCCACTTGGCCCACCTCCAGGTAAGGGAAACCAGTATGGACAACATTGGTGAGATGTCCTGCCCTATATGAAAAAGGTGAAGCGATGCTCCTAAATTCACAGGTGCAGACTACCTGTGATGGTCTCCCAACATGACCATCCCATGTAAGTACAGTCTACAAACACAGACAACATTGCTGGGCAGAGCAGTGATATTACAGCACTTGTAATCCTCCTTTTGCACATGTATAAGGACCTCTTTGGCACTCTTCAAAAGGAACCTTGACGAATGGATGGGAGAAAGGAAATTCACACCGGGGATCATGTCAGTTACCCTGCTAGACAGGGGTCCAGAGAAGTAAATAGTGTGGGAAGAAATAGCCAAGGAATTGTTATGGCTAGGCTTGTATAGGCCCTAGGGCCAATAGCTTAGTACCAACCTATGAAACCTATATCCCTTATGAGATGTAGATGCATTATCTGTGGACTACTTGACCTCTGGTGTGGGACGTGTTTGGTAAGGGAGCCACCCCTATACCAGTCCTCTATGTTGCCATGGTTACAGCTGAGTACTCCAGGATGTTAACCCTGCACATCAGCTGATTTGATGCACACTAGGGTCACATTTTAAGGGTCGCCTGTAATGTGACACTACTGCAAACCCTTCCTAGGCTGCCATATGGCAGGAATAGCCGCTTAGAATTCAGTTGCTCTTTGCAGCTTTAGCCACAGGGGAAGCATTGATGGTGCTTGTCATAGAGGACACCCTCAATGGGGATGGTGTGTTAATGCTGCACAACCTCTAGCTAGGGTTTGGGAGGGTTCATGAATAAACAAGTTAACAGCTATGGAACTCTTTAGTGAACTTTAGCTTTGTTAAAGATATCCGCAGGTTTTTTAGCTCTGTGTGGTGTTCACAGGTCTACTTTACTTACCCGAACAGCCGCATCACCGACTTTCACTTCGCCGAGATGACAGGAATGAAAAACCAGAAGACCGACATCCGGAACACTGACTTTCCACTCGAGGTAGGTAACCACTTGGCCATCCTGTTGAACTTTGCCCCTTACCCTTGTGGTAGTGCGATCTTGGAGTTGGTATATTTAGTTAGGGGTGAGAGTGGGGGGGGGGGTGAAGCCCCCCACATGGGTGGGTTTAATTTTGCTTGTTTGTTTTTTTTTTTTTTGGAGGGGGATAGCCAAGCGGTTACTTACCTTGAGTGGAAAGTCAGTGTTCCGGATGTCGATCTTCTGGTTTTTTTGTTTCTGTCGTCTCGGTGAAGTGAAAGTCGGTGATGTGGCTGTTCAGGTAATTGAAGTAGACCCATGTTCACATATTGACTTTTTTTTACCTTTTTAAATGTACAGTAAACAAAAAGCCATAAGAGTCCACAGGTTGGCAGTTACAAAGGATAGTTGTAGTATTTTGGTGTAGCTTTACACAAATTTATAGTGGTGAAAAATTATACCAGCTGTGATTTGGGTTAAGTTTGCAAATTTTAAAAGGGTTGATTTTTTTAACACACTCTTTCACCAGAAGGCTTGTTAAGGATGTTACAAAACATTGGTCTTAACTATGCATCCCGAATTTTAAAGAAAAAATGGGAAGTAAGCCTTCACTTAACACAATTAATGTTAATACTTTATTTTTTGAGGATAGTCAAACTAAAACTGGCAACAGGAAGAAATTTGTCAAAATGTGGGCAGTGTAAATATTGTAGATTTTTCACGTGAGGGTATGAGTATTACTGCTGCAGATTATTCTAGAACTTCTGGAATACAGGGGCATTATGACTGCAAAACTGCATCACTGTGTCATACTTGTAATGCTTTTAAATTGGTAATTTGTCAGAAGATTTTATGAGGGAGGGGTAGTAAGTATACTGTTGTGGCTAGATTCCTATTTATCTTTATGATCAGCTGCATAGCATCAACAGACATGAGGCCCTGTATTATGCATATCTGTAGTGGACCAGGAACAAAAGATTAAGAACAGATATAATGCCTCTGCCATCATTCTTGTGTGCACCCACCTAACATGCCTATGGAAATGTATGCAGTGATATTTTTGCCCTGCCCACAAACTGTCTTCTGCTGTTGTTGTACTACACATTCAGCATGATTATTAACCTTATGCATCTCTTGCTGAGATACAAGGATTGGATTGGCCCCTCTTGGAGTCAGGGGTACACTCTTCAAGGTATGATTCCTGTGCCTTCATCTGCATGTAGGAACTGTGGTGATCCTCTTCACCTGTTTAGACTTGCAGTGGGAGAAGGCCATCCTTGATGGTTAAGTTCTCTGATTCTGTCCTGCATGCCATCTTGCAAGCCCACCTGCTCATGTCTGTAACATGCCCCTGACATTCCTGTGTTGTGCAGTTCTGCCCAACACTATCTGTAATATTGACCAATGTTTCTCAAATGTGATTCTACAGAGGTGGTGAGCACTATTTCTTCCCAGCAGTAGTTTCTACGGGTCCTGGAAGTCTGTATCATCATGTTGGCTCAGCTAAAGTTGTATCTCAACCTGTAGTGGACATGAGTTATGTAACAATGTAGCTGTAGTCTTGTTATCAGTGGCAGTGGTAGGCCTCAAAGGCACAATTGTATGCTATAGGTATACACAAAAAGGATGTGGACAGGGATAAAGTGGGTGACTCACATTTGCTATGGTGGTGGTTATAGTGTGCCAGAGAGGGATGTCCATGTGTACAGCTACTATAGCTGTTGGATATCAACAGGGATATAAAGGTGAAAGTCAGGTTTGGAAATGCATGAACAGTAGGGGCAATCTTGGGTTAACAGGTGCCAGTGGGCTACAGGGCTATGATAAGGTTGTATATGGGATGCCCACTATGGGTATCCCCACAGCATGCATACAGGAAAGTGCAGGGATAGTCTGTCATGATATGGTTCTTAAGCTAATGTACATATCACTACATCTGTTTTGTATAGACAGTATATGTATGTAGCAAGTTGCAGCTAAAAATAATGTAGGCTTAATGTTATAAACTTATGCTCTGTTCCAAGGCAAGGGCTTGCATGTAAAATGTACCTGCAAAATACATCTTGCTGTAAAAGTGTACTCTTTCAGGACTGACTTCCAAGTTCTACTTCTCGGCCAGAAACTTGCTTAAAACTATCCTTTTTGGGTATGCTCATAATTTAGAAAGCATAGTTCCAAAGTGACTCGCAGGCCACCATTTTGTATCACAAGCTATTGGTGGCAGTGGCTCCCAATGCCAGTTCCCCATAAAGAATGCTATAAGAAAAGCCGCACTGTGCTTTTACTCCATGGTTAGTTCAGAGAGAGGTTCCTGGGACCCAGAGTGTGTCTGTTTTATCCTAGACATTAACTGCGGGTTCTGAATTGGTGAGCCAGGGTCAGCATGAGCTGCAAAATAGACTTTACTTAGACTTGTGGTCTAGCAAGTTAGCAGGCTAGAAATGGGCTAATTCATGATTTGTTTTCATTTTAAGTATCTTATGCAATTGGATCTGGTAGGTTGTATGTGCTGTTTCACTGGCTTACATGATTTGGCTAAAACTACAGTGGGGGTGGTATATAAGCAGTCAGAAAACGTAGCTTTTAAAAAATGAATGGAGAGAACTCGGTGAACTTTAAGCCTTTCTTTTCTGAATGCTCAGTATGAGTAGAGTGTGTGTTGGCCACCTGATAGACTTCTTGGCTGTCCCTGTTTTGCAGGGATGTTTCTCTTTTTAGGCCTGATTTAACCCTGCACATGATCTTTCCATTTCTGCAGGTATGCCACTATTTCAGGCTTTACTTATCCCTTCACACAGTTTTCTGAATACATCCCATCACATGTAAATGTTGAAGCTCTCTGTCACATATTAAACCTTTCCATATAGCCAACATAATAACGGCACCAATAATTTTAAAGAGGACATAAATCGTTTTTCTCTCTTTTTCAGAAGGAAAAATAACTCTGTGGGAGAAATTTGCATACAATTCATTAGTCTTACAGATGTTATATACTCTGAAAAATTTTAAATTTTTTTCATTCTGTTTTTATTTATTTTACATTTGTTTACTGGTAAAGTCTGACTGGACATGGATCCCATTTTCATCTGAGCCCCAGGGAGAAAAGCTCCATAAAGATTAAGACAGCAAATACAGTAAATACAATACATGTGTTAATAAAGTACAGTTGTTGTTGTTGTTGTTTGTCTTTCGGCTTTTCCCAGTAAGGGGTCACCAGAGCAGAACTCTGGTCCGCTAATGACTGGCAGTAGATTTTTACGAAACGCCAAGGTGTCAGCTCGCCGCCCAACCTTCAACTAAGGCACTCCCATTTATGCACGCATGTCTTTTGAATGCTACCCAACTGCGGGGAGGACATGCAGACTTCACACAGAAGGAACTCCCAAGCCCAGCCAGAAATCGAATGGGAGAACCTCTTGCTGTGAATTAACAACACTACCGCCGTACCACCATGGCATTGTGTTAATAAAGTACAGTACAGAGTCAAAAAGTTAATAAAGTCAAAAGTTAATAAAGTACAGTTTCAAGGCCAAGAAAGGTGCAAAAAAGTAAATATACTATAAGGAGCACAGTGTGTTACAATAAACAATACCATTGAAAGGACATTTTGTTCAGTCATTTGGTTACATTCATCAGTGCAAGTACAGTAAACACATTGATTAAGAGTATAGAAAGGAGTTGTTGCAAGCTTTCATAGAAATTTAATGTATGCTATGATTTAATTACATAACCAAGAACTATGTAAATGGGACAGGAGGAGTTTTTTGAAATTATTTTTGTTTTAAGTGGTCCTAATATCTACGGGGATGGTATTCCACGCTTTTGCAACAGAAAGGGAAAACAAGGAGTTCCCAGAGCTATTGTTGCTTTTGCCTATGTCAGCCAGTGAATTGGTGAATCTTAATAGGAGTTTGTCAGAGTATATATTAAGTAGACTGTGAAGAGCAGAAACTTTATTGGGATAACATAGAATTTGGTGAGCTGCTGTAAGTTGGTTATTTGTGAGCAGGTTTGGTAATTCTAGCCAGGATAGTTGCTTGACTGCTATGTAGTGATGTGTCCTGAAGGGTGAGTCAGTAGCAAAGCTAACTATTTTATAGTAGCAGGTGTTTAGTTTGTTAAAGTCTGCTTTGTTTAGGTTGATGAGTATGGGAGAGGCATAGACGAGTGTGGATAGAAGGTGGGTTCTTGCAATGGTGGCTTTACTTTCATTGGTGAGGTACTTTTTGCATCTATATAGGGTTCCTAGTTTTTTATGGACTTTCTTTATTGTCTCTGCAATGTGCATATTGAATTTCATGTTGTGATCTATGACAGCCCCTAGAAGTTTGGTGTGTTGGACAGGTGTGATAGGGGTGTTATTGGCTGAGAATATTGTGAATGATGGTATGGAGTCTAAGGTTTTAGTGGGATAGAATATTATTAGCTGTGTTTTATTGGGGTTAAGTATTAGTTGAGAGTTGGCTGACCAGGTTTCAACAGCAGTAAAGGACTCTTGTGTTAATTCCTGGATTTGAGGGAGTGATGGGGCAGAGCAGATTAGAGTGGAGTCATTGGCGTACCGGACTAGAATGGAGTGCTGGGTAGCTTTGTGGAGTTGGTTGGTGAATATCTTGAAAAGAAGAGCTCCAAGAATGGATCATTGGGGGACCCCTAGGGTGACAGGTAGGAGGGGAGATAAGGAGCTTTGCCATTTTACTGCTTGTTGGTGGTTAGTTAGATAGTCTTGAAACCACATTAGTGTGGAGTGGCTGAGATTAAGATCAGAGACAGCAGAAAGGAGTTTGGGATGGGAGTCAGTATTGAAGGCCTTGGAGAAATCTAGGAACACAGTGGATACTAGGTTTCCATTGTTTCGATGTTGGTTTACTGTGTTGGTAAAGCTAATAAGGGCTATGGTGGTACTGTGACTGGCTATGGTGGTACTGTGACTGGGACGGAATCCATGCTGGGTGTTGGTTAGCAGTTTATTAGTGAGGAGACTGTGCATTATTTGGGAATGTATACATTTTTCAAGGATTTTAGATAAAGTGGATAGAATGGTAATTGGACAGTAATTAGATAGTTCCACAGAGTCAACTCTTTTGTGGAATGGTATTATATGTAAATTTTTTCCCAGGGAAGGAACGCGTTGTTCTGATAAAGAGCAGTTAATGAGCATGGAGACTGGGGAATGGATGGCTTTGGTTGCGATGTTTAGATATTCTGCAGGCAAATTGTCAGTGGCTAGGGATGTGGGTTTTAGCATATTTAGGTATTTATATATTGTGCTAGCTGGGACAGGCTGTATGGAGAAAAGGTATTGGTCTACTGGTACAGAAGATAGGTTTGGATGTGAAGTGGGAGAACTTCTATTGGTGAGGGCTAGGATGGATTTGGTGAAGTGTTCATTGAATTGGGTGGCAATATTATTGGTGGTGGTGTCAGTGTTTGGGGGTGAACTACTGGTCTTTCCTCATTGTAGGATTTTATTAATGGCAGCCCAGAATTTTTTGTGGGTTATTTTTGTGCTTGGTTTGAATGCCTATATAGTGGTTCCTTTTATCTGTCCTAATTTATCTTTTGGCTTTGTTCCTTAGTTCCTGGTATGCCTGTCTATTAGTTTGAGTTTTATTTTGACGCCATGAGTCCCATGCTTTATCTCTTTGTTTTAATAGTAGACAGGTATCTCTCGTCAGCCAGGGGACATTTTATACAAGTTTTAGTAGTATCCCACTTGAAGTGAGAATTGTGCACTATCTGGTATTCAAAGTTGATTCTTATTAGCTATCCAGATTTTTGGTGTGATGCTAATTGCCTTTTGGACCCACGTGAGCTATAACATGTAGACTACACTGATTTTCCTTATATTTTCTGTCATATTGTTGAAGATGCAGTCAGTAATAGAAAATAAGTTTGCTAATTCATATGCATGCAAAAATATTTTTTGCTTTGTGCCTAATTCTTGAAATGAGTGAGGGCTGTGTAGAATTTTTGACAAGTGCGAGCTGTTGATGCTACTGCAATGAATCCATAACTGTACGATAGACATCTCAAGTTTTAATGATTTTGCCAGATATTTTTGTTTGTGATTCTCACAAATATGGGACTGTAGTCAAACTGCAGAGGTTTGGTATTCAATTCACAAAAGATATATAATGCAAATTTTTTGTAGTGACTAAGTGTAAAATATTTGTGATCCTGATTTTGGACCTTTGTCTCTGATTTTTGTGATGTGTGCAAGATCTGTTTGGACCCAGTCTAAAGACACTCATAATCCTTATAAAATGGGTTTGGAGAACTGACCAACGTCTGGGTACTCAAAATATTTAAAGGGGTGAATTAATGTATGAGTTGAGTCTAGTTAAAGTAATGTGACCTCTTTCCTTGAATGGCCATTTCCTTTAAAGTCTATAGCCACTGCTCCTAACTGTGGTTGAGACTATACCAAATTTCTTTGCACTGATATGGCTTGCAGTGACTATTAAGTAATGTGTCTAAATACTGTATATTATTTTGGTTGCTTTGATTTTCTTCTCAATGAGACATAATGTGGTTGTCTTAATCCCCCCCCTAAAAAAGGTCAATTAGAAGATTAATGATGATTGTCTGGAGCGGCATTATCTGATATAACAACATGGTTATTGTTCCTCCTCAGAAGGGCCCCTGGGGGCCTCCACATCCAGCATTTCAGAAGATTTCTTTATCATAGTTTGGTGGTATACTAGGTTTCTCCCAATTTTAATAATTTCTTGCAAGCCTGGGTGACACTAATTTCCATACTATTTGTGCACTAGTGGCCAGATCACAAAGACTTGCACTTGCTGTAAGTGACTTTCTCCAATGTAAATCTGCTTTATAGACTAGCCTTGTTGTGGAGTATATCACAATGAAGGCAAGTCTTTTAACATCAAGTCTTATGAAATCTGGGCCTAAGTCTTCATTACATCTCCTCCAAAATAATCGACCCAGAAAATCCAGCTAAACCCATAGTAGGAGCTATTCTAAAGCAAGTATGTGGAATTCATGGCTTCTTCAAGAACTACCTATGCAGAATAATTTATAGAAACTCTGTACAAACATGTGAATGGCTGCATTATGGCTGCTTACCAGAAGTAGGCCCAGGTCGAACACCAAAAACAAACCCACTGGTGGAACCCTTAACTGGGCATATTACAAAAGAAAAATCATGGCCAAAATCAAAAAGAGTAGCGCATGGAGAAGAGTACTCTGATTCAATTAAACAAGGAACTAGGGTCTAATAGTCCAACAAGTCCAATTAACAGGTCAGTATAGCCTCCTAGGCTAAGAACAATCACAAGGCCTTTTTCAGCTCTGCCAGGACATTTAAAGTTAACACTCAGCAGTGAGGTTAATCGGCTGTAAATGGTGCCACCTTCACTGACCTGTGCAAATTGACTGGCTGATAAATTTAGCTCTTAACTTATCCCTTCCCCCACTGTTTCTTGTGAAATTCCTTCCAGTATATTCCCCCAATTATCAACAGGGAGCAGGCCCTGGTGGTGCTTGCTGAGGTTAAAACACTACTTCACTGGGCCTCGACAATATCCCTGGATGTCTCTTAAATGGCCTAAGACATGACCTAGCAGAACTACTTGAGGAACCCTTCAACTACAGATTCAAAACTAGTTACGTGTTAGGTGAATGGAGGGCTACAAGAGTTATCTTATCCATAAGGCTGGACCATCAACTGACCCTGGTAACTACAGATCCATCAGTCTGGCAACTGTAATATGGAGAGCCATAGAATAAATTGTCATGGAAATAATCGAGGATATTGGCAACTTTCAGACACTGGCCTCATCCCAGTTTCCCTTTAAGGTAAGGTCTTGCCTCAATCTGATGGACTTAGAGGTTGCCCAAGGCTATGGCTGAGGGAAAGACTTTGCATACTGCCTACTTTGGCTTGCCAAAGACATTTGATATAATACCCCACTTTGGATCTGTTGACAAGCTTGGAACTAGGCCGAAATCCCTGCATAACTTGCTGGATTGTTTGCTGGGTCACAGGACCTAGGAATTCAGGATTGGTGAGACTGGTCACTAGCAGAGTACACAGGGCTCTGTTGGGCCTGCTCCTGTTTGGTATCTACTTATCTGAAATCAAGGCTAATATCAAAGGCCTCAGGCTCACAAAATTCACAGATAAATGTAAATTAGGAGCCATCATAGAATGACACCAACATCCTACAATAAACTTTAACACAAATGACTGGTGTCAAAGCCACCCACTAAAACTTTTTGGGAAGAAATGCATTATAGTGCCCTTTGGGAAATTCTCCACCCAAGCTAATTACTCCATTGATGAAATAGCCTAAGTGTTGACCTGACAGTTGGGGATTTAGGAACATATATAGAAAGTAATCTGACCTTTGACCAACACCTAATCAAGATGGTAAGAAAATCACTCTGTCACCCAGCTCAAAAACAAGGATATGGCATCCATGTCAAAGGAAGATGGACCTCTCTACTTGGCACTTATCTGACCCATCGAGTACAATGCCCCTTTGGCATGTACTTAACCAGGCACTTTCAACTGATTGAATGCCTCAAAGGTTCCTAATCAGTGCAGGACAGGGTTTTCATACTTTGGATTCTCCGGATCACCTTAAAGCCCCATTTCTGTAGTTAGTCTCCTACAGATTACTGACAATCGGTCTATGCCTGGCCTATAAGGCTTCCTCAGATCTAGCTCTGGAGTAGTAGCACATTTTAAAAACAGCACTAGAAACACTAGATCTTAGGATTTGAAATTTGCCTGTAACTTAAATAGAACCTGCTGGAGTGACTAATGCATCTCAAAGCATCCATGTGTTATGGAAGAAGTCCCCATCTATGTGAAGCAGAGCTCCTCCATGACCCTATTCAAATGAAACCTTGATCAGTGGATGGGAAACTGCAAATTCACCCTTAGTATGGGCCCCAAGTCTCTGGACAGAGATAGACAGTAAGTAAATAAATCCCCCAACTAACATACCCACCCATAACCCTTGGCTACTTCCTTATTAACATACCCCATTATGTAGAACATGGGAGGAGCTCTTGTACAGAACAGAGTTGGGTTGCACAGTTAGGCTTATGAAAAACATGGTGGTCATTAGCCTAGTATAAATCTATTAACCTTGTGTGATTTTTAATGGAGTAACTGTATAAGATACACACCTTTCATAATTAAGTCTTCCCCCTCAAACTCCAGAGTTGTCTGTTAAAATTCCAGGCTTGTCCACATTTGGGCTTCTGTCCATCCTAGGATCATTGAGCAATGCTGCTATCAGTATGATGACCTGCAATACTAGCTCTATGAAGATATGTGGCAGTGAAAAGCAGAGGTTAGTCCGGAATGCCCCGAACTTTGCCGTGTGACATCAATACTGTTTTTCAAGTTAGAATTTTTTTAAAAAAATTTGTTGCCATTATTCAGGGCAGTTTTTTTAAATAAAGGCTGTCTACTGAAAAATGCCAGGACACAAGTGGGTACTGAGCTGTACCTATGCTGTGCCTGCTGCCTCTGCATATTCTTGTGTAATTCATGATTACTCAGTTGAGGCTGTGGGCACAGTGACAGACCTCTGCTGTAAGGTTGTTAGATGCCCCAATTTGGGCATAGCATACGAATTTAAATAGCAAATCAGCACATTATCCCACCCTCTTGATTTGTATGCTGTTAATCCTGATTGGAGCCACATGACCTCTTAACGGATAAGTTGGTCTAGTAGAACATGGGAAACATGATGCTTGTCTTTCTTGCACACAATGAGATTATGTAGTTTTTGCACCTCACTTCATTAGCTAAATTTAAATGATCATCAGTACTTGGGTAGGTTGAGAATTAATTACTTGCCTTATTTGCATTTCACTGGTTCTCATTCTCTGCATCTCGTAAGCCTTGGCCACTGAGTAAAGACTGGAGGCTGACTGTTGCTAACTGCAAAAGGTGATTATCTTGTTCAAGAATCCCTTTTGTTCTCATGCCTGCTGCAGGTAGCATAATATCCAGTCAGAAAGGACAGTCTATTTGACCTGTACTACATGCAGCTAACTCAAGGTATTGCAACTGTTGCACCTGTAAATGTAAAAGTAGGATTAGACACGTGTAGTGTGAAACTTGAGTTTTTGATATGCACTGTTTGCATAGTTGGGGGGGATCTTTCAATTACATTATACATATGGTTATGACATCAAGCACAACAGGTAGCATTGTAGTTATTTTGTTTCGTTAATAGCTGGCTGGATTAAGTTCAGACCTCTGTGTATCCTTAAATAATGACACTCAGATTAGTCATGGTTCTAGTACCAGCCCTAAGACCATGTTAATTGTTGGATTATGTTTGTATTTGTATGACACTAACTGTCAGACTAAGTGTCAGTTAACTGGAAGTAGTACAGAGGATGATAGCTATTGCACACTTTCCGAATGTTGGGCGCAGCAGTGGTGAGAGAGAAATCAGTTGTTTGCAAGTGATCTGCTAAAATGAGTACACTAAAAAGGGCAGTAAAAAAGCTTCAGCCAGTACTCCCATTTTCTGGAAGTTTTTTCTTGTACAAAATAGATGGAGGATTCTTTTCAGTTAGGGGTGCCAAAAGGGCAAGTTCTGCAGTGAAAAGTTAATATTAGAAATGTGCACTTTGCAAAGGTTCAGTAAAGCTATTATTTTTCTAATAAAAATGGTTTTAGAGCAGAACTTGGTTTACTTCCACCCGCTATTTATCTAGAACATCTTAAAATGACCGTATAGATAGGGGTATTAATGCTTGAAGAAGCCAGCCTTTACTCATTAGACATCTATTCTTCAGCCAGTTTGGAGAATGGAATTGTTGCTAAGAGTAGAACGGCATTGGTTGCTTCCCTGTGAGACTAAGTTAAGTCACAGTGTTTCCTTTGGTTTGAATTATATTAATCTGCTTATGAATGCTGTATATTCATCTGGCTACTGCTTAATTCTTTAAGTTATGCCCAATGGGCATAAGAAGTTCGAATTTTTTTTTTTTGTGACAGTGGTACAGTATATAATAAACATTGATTTTTGAGTGGCACTGAAGCTTCACTTGCTTTGCTTGGAAATGTGTGTGCTGCCTTTCCTCTTCTGAATCTTATCCCTTTCCACTTCAGTTCATTTCTGCAGATTTACATGCAATATCTCCTGCATAGTTCAAAATTCCATTGAAAACCCTGTTCAACATATTCTGCCTTTTCAACTCATTCTGCTCACATTAATCTCACACAAATGAACACAATGCTGGCTTTGTACTGAAATGCCAACAATGCTAGAACAGTTTATTTGCAGTTCCTCTTGTGTGCACCCTTACCACCTCTGAGTGTGCTAGCCACATATGGGTGTCAAATAGCAGTCCATCAAAGCTGAAATTTAAGTTAAGCATACAGATCAGAACACTTGAGAAAATTGCCTGGTTGCAGTGACATTTGCAGAGCAGGGGTCATTAATAAATTAGATGGCCCTTCATAAAGAGGCATGAATATTCATGGATATATAAGGCGATAGAATCAGTTATCTACAGTGGTACTAAAGGTTGAGCAGCCTTAATTTTTTCCCCATTTCTTTGCCTTTTTATTTTAAAAGATTTATATTCTAATGGAATGACAGCTGTTAACTGGTTTTCATTCTGAAGCAGGCATTAGTGTTATGAAATCAGCTGGTCATTAATGGGTTAGAAGGACAGCACTATTAAGGTTTCGCAGAAGTGCCCAGACAACTTTTTATAGTAATGTTGGACACTTTCTCCGAGAAGCATTTGCGAACAGCACCAATCTGTATGTACAAAGGTTTCAAATATAATTTCTAGCTACTGTTGTGTATTTGACTACTTCACTATATTAAACAAATGGAGGTTTAGATAATTTGCCTCACCTTTAGGGCAGCCAGTTTACAATACATTTGAAAGCAATATTGTTTTCATTGACAAATGTACCTGTTTTTGAAAAGTAAGATTTACAAGTGGTGTCAGCAGGGCATAGCCTATTTATGAAAGTTTGGGGCTGACTACTTAAATATGCTGGTGTCAGACTTTTCCGGCTTATTTAGACAAATCATTACTGTGTTTAAACATTCACTATCCCACCATCCCATGGTTGCCTAGTTTTCACTGGTATGCTCAGCTTGTTTTCATTGTACACCTCTGTAGTTTTCAGATGCAGCATTTGTTATCTGAAATTGATGCTTCATTGCTTTCAATATTTCATAATCCATGTGGAAGATGATGGTGGTGATGAAGAAACTGTAGATGCTAAGTCTAAGCTGTTGAAAACAACAAAATAAGTAATTTTATGCTTTCATCTATTGGGAACAGACCTCAAGTAATTGGCAAGTATTAGAGTAATACCCTATCAAAGGCAATAAGTCCCAATGTTCTGAAATGCTTTTGTTGCAAACCCCATTAAGTGAATGCAACACACAGCTTTTTTTGTTGGGGGAGGGGGATCCTACACTCCACAAGTTATTCTGATAGTGTACAACAGAGAGAAAAGTAGATCTGTGGTGATCCATTTCAGGAATTTGGGACTCAGAAAAAAAAAACAGTTTTGGTGAGATGGGATCCATAAACAAAGTGCATCCCAACTCAGCTTTTACTTCAGCATGTCATATAACCTGGAAGCAACATAATACATGAAATTCCCATCACTTGCAGTAATGGTAGCTCAAACCCTGCATCTCCATGAGGGGGACTTGGGGTCTGACATGCCCAGGGAAGACTACATGCAGTTCCCTTCCTCTACTAACTTTTGTGGTATTGAAGTTTGGAAGTTGTGGGATGCAGCCCTGTAGAAGCATGGGGTGCATCTATGTATAAAGAAACACCTTGTAGCCTCCTTCTACTTTTAGCAAGCCATGGGCTGGAGTGTTGTGCAGGTTAGTGGGTTTTTTCCATGCTCTGCCTTCATTCTGTATTTCAACAGTTGTACGATTGGATCGTTGCCTAGTGTTCTGTGCTTAAAGTTAGGTTCACAAAGATGGGTAGTAAGGATCTGAAGATAATCTGGCTGAAAGTTGAAGTGATCTTTTGAAGACAAGGCAATCAACTTACATTCAAATGAGAATACAAAACACTGATGCATCAAATACCACAGGCATATATTTGAGAAGTGATTTGACACAGACCAATTTCAGTTATGTGTGCAGGGGATTTTTTTGGGGAGGGATAACTCTCCCTCCCATTAAAGTACTCATTTCCCACCTTTTACTGCTACCCAGTTTGTAAAAAAACTTCCATTAATGGCTGTTATCATATGTGAATGTGGAGAGGGAGAACGTCTTTCATATCTTTCTGTTCTCCATTCCTTCCAGAAGGTTTCCTTGTGTGGTCTACAGTGATTTTATGAAAAGTTTTTTTTTTAACCTTGTCTATGCAGCTATCCTGCACTCCAAGTTTTGGAAAGTGGCATTGGTCCATTCTTTCTCGGATCAGTTTATCAAAGCCACATTGACTTGTATGACCTTGTGCTGCAATGTTTTGGGCGTCTTACCATAATCTCACCATTTTGCTAGCAGCCATGAAGCTGATACCATTTTGAATCAAAGTAAGCTAGGTTGGACTGTGTATAGGAACCTATATGTGGCAGGTACCCATATATGTAAACATCTTTCCTTCTATGTATATACCTATAGTCCTTTGTATTAAAATGTCATGTCCAAGTTGAACTTCTCCAAATTTCCAGTTTGTAACACACCTGACTAGAATGAAATTAACAGTATCAGTCTATTAGCTAAGATTCTGTCTTTCAGCACCCTAGTTTGCTACATCCTAATGTAAACATTGTACATTTTTCTTCTCCTGCTGCTGCTCCACTATTTGAACTGGGTATATATTTCATTCCTCTTGTTTCTGCTTACAGATCCTGGTATTCTGAATCTCTGTCCATAAACAAGATACTTAAATGATTGGGCGTAGCAATATTTATACCCAATGACAAGTTTTTCATGGATTATTATAACTGGTTTTCCTGCATCTAACTTTTCAACTGTGTGTTATGAGTGATCCCATGTATTAACTTCATTACCGTCTAATGCTTTATGGTTGTTGTTGTGTCTTTCAGCTTTTTCTGGTTAGGGGTCGCCACAGCGGAACTCCAGCCCACTAATGACTGGCAGTAGATTTTTACGTGACAAGTTGCCAGCTCTGACGCACAACCTTCAACGAAGGTACGCCCATTCACGCATGTCTCCACACAGAAGACGCTCTAGCTGAGAATCGAACAGGACAGCATCTTACTGTGAGGCGACAATGCTATTGCAGCACCACCACCGCAGTACACCGTCTAATGCTTTATGGTGCATGTTTCTAATGCTTCTCAGCTACTTGTTTGCATAATCTCCAGTGCAAGAGTTTTGCCACTTTGCTGTGACATTTAGTGTAGAGTCCCTCCACTACGAGTGTAACACATGGTAATGGTTTATGTAACATTTTCTTTCATAGATCTGGATTTGTCTCTCCCACATTATATTTATATATTTTGTAGAAGAAGGTAGAAGTAGCCCATAATCTTGGGCTGCCAGATTTAGCCTTTAATCTTTAGGTTGCAATTCACCATCTCTTAGCCATTCTTGCTTTAAATCTTGGTCCATATAATGTTTCAGAAGTTCTGTATTGTGTACTGTTTATTTTTCCTTCCCTGTTTATAATTTGGCCATCTTTAGTTGTTTGACTCTTGTCATCGTCTGGTTTGATTTCCATTTCCTCTTTGTTTTGCAGTGCTTCTTCTAAATTTAAACATGTCTTCCTGCTTCAGAACATTTATTATTTGGATCAAAGGCCAGCAAATATTTAAACAGTCCTAGACTGCAATTTTGAGGAGGCTCATACCTTTAACTATAGGATATATCACTTTGGTATGCACTGTTTTAAATATATAACATAACCAAGAAACATTGTATCTGCCTAACTGATTTAAAACTTGAGGCCAGCCGATTGCACCAAAACTGTAATTTAGTACAGGAAGGACAAATTGATTTATAGCTTGGAGTTCATTCAGAGATGTCAAGGCATTTTTCAAAATTTTAAGTCTTCAGAAGACTTGTTTCCCAATCTCTGTTCTCACCTGTTCATGTTATATTGCTGGCTCTTTATACATTAACAAATATTTATATGCACTGTCCTGTCCAAGTTACTTAACCTGGGACAGCAATGGAATATTTTCTTGGTGCTACTTTCTTTTCAAAATGTTGCTTTTGCACAAATTATCACTAGTAATTGTCATTCATATAGCGGAGTTTAACCATTTGTAGGTGTTCTTTCAGATCCTAGTCTGCTGAGCTAAACTTTTTTTTTAAATCCAACACAAAAAGTAGAGGTTATAAATAGGGCCGTTAGATGCATTGGTTCAGTCTTTGCCCTGGTAAGAATGCAGTTCTATTGCTGGCACTCAGGAACAATATGTTACACTTCTTGGAAATAGTGATGACCAACCTCTGTGGGAACAGGGGTGACAGGTATTACAGCACTGATATGAAGCAATAGGTAGAATTACACAATAGAAATATAGGTGACACAAATGTGAAGGACTGGCTAAAGGTGAAAGCATGAGTTGAGTGGTCTGCCACAAGGGATGGTCCTTTATCTCAAGTCTGCTATATTAGTTTCACTTTTCTCTCTCAGATCTGAACATAGTCGAAGATGTACACGTGCTCTCTATTTACTAAATAGTTTCAGATGTACACAACAGTGGGTACATGGGGGAAATTGCATTTTTTCTATAGTGACTTCATTCTGGCCTACTGCTGTACAGAACTGATGAAGAGTAATTTCTGTTGTAACATTCTGTTAAAAGTGGATAATAAAGTTTTGTTCATGGTGTGGTGGATGGTTTTGTTCAACTGTCTGGAAAGGTAACAACTTGAATGATATGATGGGCTTTGAAAATGAAATCATTAATCAGGCATAGATTTTTACAGACAAGTAACAGTTTTGCAAAGTGATGTCAGAACTTGTTGATCTCTGGGTACTTTGCACAGGTAGTTAGATTTCATGTGAGACATGTAAAAGATGACCTTTTTTACCATCTGTTGATTTCACAATGTTTCAAGCCGAGGTTTTCATTGTGTACGTTTACTCTGTACAATGTCTGTGCTAAATGCATTTGTAACATGAGACTCTATAGCTGACTGAGCTCTGACTGGCAACTATCTTCTTTTTTCGTGTGATAGAAAAAAGTTAGTTATATTTATCATTTGAGCATCATCTCAGTAGTACCTGTTACCCATGCATCTCTAGTAAATGTACATATTCCTTCTGTTAAAGTGAGTTAAGATCCAGGAACCGCAGAACAAAGGGAGAGTCTTTATCATGCATATTGTCCTTTAACATATTCATACCCTCTTGTAGCACAAGTCAGGTTGTAAGAAGTGGCCTGATTGGATGACCTACTACAGTATGTATGGAGGGTCATTGATCTCTACTTGTACTACCTGCTACAGAGAGCATGCCCCTCTTAATTTTTGTATGCAACACTGTGCTGCTCCTATTACGTGTCACCCAAGTGGTGACAAAGACGAATGAGCTGACAGTGGATGATTGGTCTTCCTGTCTGCTGCTAGTTGAACAAGGGTCAACTTTAGTTGAAGTTGGGACTTTATCCATCTACTCTTCGTCTCTGTCTGACATAACAGTAATAATTAGGCAGTGCAAATCAATTGTAAAGTCCTTGAAAGATTAGCATATTGTTAAAATGGCATTAAATTTCAGTTTTTGAGGTTTCGCCATCTGGAATAAAAGGTACACATCATTGTATCTGACTGCACTAGAATTTGCAGTAATGTTCTCTTGCATTTGCATACTTTTTATTTTTATCCTAAATTTCAACAATCAGACTTGACACTACTTTAGAGAAAAAGAATTTTATGTCTACATACAGCTTATTTTGCCTATCTGTTTTCTGGCCAGATGGAACAATGAAGGATTTCACTTCAAGAAGGAAGTCTGTTCAAGCCTTAATTCACTTCTGAACTGCTGTATTTGGCTCGGTAATGCAGTAATCAGTTATATACAGCCTTTCATGCCAATGATTCTTGATCAAAAATTGTTTTTTGGTTTGTGTGGCCTTTAGTATGCACCACAGTAATATATATCAGGTCTATATTACCAGTGCAAAACCCCTTATTAGCGAATACCAAAACACCGACATGAATTGCGCGAACAGTGAGAATGCCAAATGCACTAAACTGAGAAATTTTAAATCTCGAACTGCCATAGTCGGCCAACCCCACCACCCACAACATACTACCTACCCAAACAAAATAAATAAACCACATACATACACTAACCAAACCCTACTTCTAACCCTAAAGTAAAGCCCCAAAACCCTACTTTTAACCCTACACTAAATCCCACATACACGACTATCTATGAACTATCCTTAACCCCTCCCTAACCCTAAGGTTCGTAACTACCGCACACTTCCCCTATGAAAATATACACAAACAAAATAAATAATCCACATACATACATTTACCAAAACCCTACTCCTAACCCTACACTAAATCTTACATACATTAACTATCTATGCTCTTAGCTTAACCCGCACCCAAACCCTAAGGTCCATAACTATCGCACACTTACTTTATGGAGCTATACCACAGATGGGTCAACCGTGGTAATTCGACATTTCCAAATTTGCGGTTTTGGATGTTCACTGTAATGCCAGTTCGCACAATACATGTCGACATTTATGGATTCGCTTAAACGGACTTTCGCTCTCATAATAGGGAACCTATATATCAGTTACTTGAAATGTTACTCTAGTCCCTCATGGGTAGCTGCTAATTTTTACCATATTATTTGAAGCAGTTCTTACATAATGCTTTGCCTGACTGGCTCTGTAAAGTGCCAGCAGACTTAAAACTATGTGAAACAAGAAGTTAAAGACCTAGACTTAAAATTCTCAAAGATATGTGAGTTTGACAAATGTCATGCAGCTTACCAAGTGCAATATTCAGTTCTGTGCTTTAACTTAGCCACACATCTACAGGTTCATGGCAAAGATTCTTTCAGCAGTACAGCTTAGTCCTGTTGGTGGAATTGAAGGGAGTACGGTTTCAAAGCCAAGTAGTCTCAGTTTCATAATACAGGGTTATCTGTTAATTTTGTTTGTACACAGACTTCTTTACGTACAAATCAAATCATTGCTTTGAAGTGTACAGTGGTACTGGTGATAGTGGCAAATGCTAATGTGAACTTGTAACTGTTTGCTCCAATACTTTGATTTGACTTAGGATCTTTTCATTGGCTTTTTTGTAGACCCTCAGACTCCTGGAGCTTGCCCAAGTCAAAATTGATGAGTAATGGACAAGCATATAGCTAGAAATAATGGAGACTTGCACTTACATTGAGAAGCATAACATAAAACTTGAATATTTAAGACTAACTGAATTGGGGATGTTCCTTCACCTTTATATGTGTATTACAACTTTTGATGACGTTGTTCAAACAGCGCCCTCAAAAAATCTACACATAGTACAGTAGATTTACCTGACAAATTGATGAAACATTTTCAGCTATATTGAAGTTTTATGTACTTGGAAGGAATGCAAGTTTGGTGACCCAGTATCTGCTTGCATGTATAATTTGGAACATTGCCATGGGGTACAACAATTAAGCCAGTATACCTTATTTAATGGCCTGCAGTAAAGGACCAAATGACAAGCCATTTACTTTGCATCAATTGTGTAAGTGACAAATTGAAGGTTGAGGGGATATAAACAATGTGCCATGGAACGTAGCTTGTGGTAAGTGTATGAGTCAACTACCAAAATACTTAACAAATGTTGCTTACTAGATGGTCACCTCATGACATTATGTGTGGATGAACTGTAAGAATTCTTATGAAATTAGCAGACTACATCCCTAGGATGTAGCGTTTAGCACGCTGGGGTAATAACACTAAATGACTGCTTACTTAAATTTGTTATTGTGATCTGTGTCAACTTCAAAGGACAACAGTTTGGTACTGCTGTTAACTTGCATTTATTTAAATAAAAACACAAGCATTTTTTACTGTTGTGTTTAAGAGTAAAGCATCATTAATGCATCATAAAAAAACCTCCAGCTATCCTACTTATCGCCTACTTAGAGGCGTTCTCTCCTTTACCTACAAAGCCATGTCTGACCCAGAGCTGCTAGATATGCTGCACCTAAAGAAATCCCAATCCCTCCATGCCACATACTCCAGGGACCTAAACCTCATTTCCACAATAAACAGAATATGCTGGAGAGACAGGTTCCTAACCCAGAGACTTCCCATACTCTGGAGCAAACTTCCCATTCACGTCAAGCAGAGCACTTCACTGGTCCTCTAAGAGAAATCTTGATGAGTGGATGGGCTATAGGAAGTTCACCCCGGGCATCACTTCAGTGGCCTTGCTTGACAGAGGCACTGAGAACTAACTTTGGGTGGCATGATGCCAGGGAATCTTCTTGGGCTAGGCTTATATAGGTTCCAGGGCCGTTAGCCTAGTACGCACATATGAACCTATAAATCAATTTGCTCTTCCTGTCCTAACATACAGTTTTGGAGTGCTTGACTGACCCCAAAAAGTGTTGGATAGATTAGATATTAAAACAAGAAGGATGCTTCATGCTCACCAAATGATTAAAAAAAATCAGTGTATACCAAGATTATATATTCCCCGTTCTGAAGGAGGGATGGGCCACCTTGAAATCGATTACATGTATAGATCTGCAATTGTGGGACACCACACATATCTACTGACCTCACAAGATCCAAAAGTAGTGAAAGTTTTGAAACATGAAGAGAATAAATCTAAGATGACTTCTCTGCTTAATTTAGCAGAAGCATATCTACGTCAAGCAGGAATGGAAATCAAACCAGAAATAGATAAAAAAACAGGTAGCAAATGAATGTGCCAAAAAACAAAAGAAAGAATATAAGGTGAAGGACCAGATGAAAAGGCAAGAAATGTGGAAAAAACATAAATATAGTTGCAAGTATAGAAAACTTCTGGAAGAGCCTCATATTGATCAAGAACAAATGCAGGAATGGTTAAGGAGAGGTCAAATACCCCAAAAAAACCTAACTTTAACCCTCTCTCATTCAGCTCATCCCTAGAAGACTGCAACTGGCAACCGCTAAAATACCTCAAACTAGATGACGTAGTTGACTACTTTAATAAAACATTCCTAAGCATCCTTAATTACCATGCCCCCATACGACGTTCCCTAACTAGAGCCCAACCATCTCCATGACTACAAAAAAACACCAAGTCTGAAATGAAAAACAGGGATAAAGCCTGGGACAACTGGCACAAAACCAAAACCCCCTTTACTAGGCAAAAATTCCTAGAACTACACAACAGAACCAAAAAGCTTATAAAACAGGACAAAATCCAATACTACCAGTCTGCCCTTATCTCCTCCCAACATAACCCCAAACAATTCTGGTCCTCAATAAACTCTATCCTCCACCCAGGTAAAGTAAGTACACCCAGTCCTAACTTAACTTACTGCTCTGAAAATATTGCTATCTCTTTCAACAAGCACTTCACACAAACCATACTATCACTAGCTAGACAACACAACCCCCCCATAAACCCACACCATCAGCTACAACTAACAATCTCCCCACTAGCTTCTCTTTCTCTCCTGTTCCTACCTACAAAATAAAACAACTACTAACTAAACTTAAAACCACCAGATTAGCAGCAGACAACCTCCCAAGTGAATACATTCAACTTGCAGCTGATGCTCTAGCCTACCCCGTATCACTCTTGATTAACAGATCTATGTCATAAAGTTATGTTTCCACACTATGGAAATTCTCACACATAATTCCCCTACACAAAGGAGGCCCCTCCACAGATCTAACCAATTACCGCCCCATAGCTATTCTCTCGCCACTCTCCAAAATACTAGAGATGCATTCATTCTCAAGTCTCAGATCACCTCCTTGCTAACAACCTCCTCTCCAACACACAACACGGTTTCCAACCTAACCATAGCACCACCACTGCCTTACTCTCTTTCTCTAACACTATCCTACAAAATAAAAATGCAGGTTATCTCTCCTCAGCTACTTTCCTAGACCTCTCTAAAGCTTTTGACATGGTCCCACACAAACAACTCATCTCTCTTCTCAATAACCTATCCTTCTCTCAACCAGTCATCAACTGGTTTCAGAGTTACCTATTTGACCGCCAACAAGCAGTTATTTGGCAGGACAACTTATCCCCTCAACTACCAGTCTCCAAAGGGGTTCCCCAAGGGTCCATCCTGGGACCCCTAATCTTCTCTATTTTCACCAATAATCTAGCCTAAGCTACAACACATGGCACACTCATACAATACGCAGATGACTCAACCATCATCTGCACAGCCCACTCCCTACCCGACCTGCAAAAAGTCACACAGGAAGCATTTTCTTCTATTGAAATTTGGTTATCCGATGCCCAACTAATACTCAACCCAAACAAAACAAAATGATTAATCTTCCAACCCACCAAACTTACCCTAGACAGCTCTCACTTTAACATCACAGCAAAAGACAACACCACCATCCATCCTACAGAACACACCAAATTACTAGGAGTAGAAATAGACAATAAACTGAACTTTGACATTCACATTTCCATGACCATTAAAAAAGTGCACAAAAAACTAGGAGCATTATATAGAAATCAGCAACTACTTACCAAAGCAGCTAAAATTTCAGTAGCAAATTCTCATCTTATCTCTACCCTACTCTACGCCTCTCCAATATTTACTAACCTTAGACAATGTGACCTAAATAAGCTCAAAACCTGCTACAACAAAATCGCCAAATTTGCCACAGGGGCTTCCTACCGTACTCACCACTGTCTCTCACTAGCAGAACTGGGCTGGCTAGAGCTCCACCACCTCCTTCAATGGTACCAACAAGCACTCGCCCACAAACGAATAAACCAACCACTAAAGGTCCCATCCCTCCAGAATCTACTCCAACCCTAAATAACCATGAGACCACTAAGATCCAGCCACAAAAACCTCCAACAGGTCACAAGAGCCATTAACTCTGCTTGAGAAGCATTATTCTCCTGCACTATAGCCAAACTCTGAAACTCCCTCCCATCCTCAATTACCTCTGTAACTTCTTGCACCCACTTCAAATCCTTACTAAAATCACACTTGAAAACTTGCCAGATATGCCCTTGCAACCCCCCCCCCCAATACCATCCACTCCACCCACCCACTACCTCTCTCGGTCCCCTATCAACAACCTACTCGTAGCAAGCTTGGCTACTCATGTTGCCAGCTACCTACCACATAATACTACTTCTTGTAGCAACAACTGCTAATGGCTGTTATATACCTCAAAAACAGATTGTATCAATTGTTCACTGATGAATCTCAACTACATTTGTAACCATGTTTAGTATATGTCACCATATTTTAAAATTGTACTATGTTCTACAGGTGTTTTACATCTACGTTTTATTCTTGTCTTGCGCCCTTAGCTGGACTAATGTCTATATTTAAATGCTATGTTTTTTAAATGTATAATGCAAGTAATACTTAATGTATAGCTTTTCTTCCCGGGCCTTCACTGAAAAAAGACCTGTGTCCAGTCGGACTCTCCCAGTCAACAAATGTAAATAAATAAATAAAGAAAGAAAGATATAAAAGGTTACTATTGGCAGTGGGCTACATACACGCTGGTTTACAAAGTCCATTGGACATGTGGGAGAAACAGACAAATGTAGGTTTTGTAAAACCGAATTGGAAACAGTCACACACCTTGTTGCTGGTTGTGACACACTAATGGCAGAAAGACTGTATACTGAAAAGCATAATAATGTGGCGAGACTGTTGCATTGGGGATTGTGTAAACATTATGATATCAAAGTGGCTGAAAAACACTGGAAACATAAGCCACAAAGCATCATAGAAAATGGTAAAGTTTATATCACATGGGATCACCCATTATCAACAATTCAAAAGATAGATGCTAGAAAACTGGATATAGAAGTCCAAGAAAAGAAGACAAAAGTAGCAGTGATCATTGAAATCACCACACTCAGTGACTATAGTGTCTTGTGTACAGAGAGACACAAAGTCATAAAATACTAGGATCTGCAGGCAGAAACAAGAGCCATGTGGAAGAAAGATACCCAGACAGTTCCAATAGGAGTAGGAGCAATAGGTCTTATAAAAAAGAATTTACAATCATATTTAGAAATGTTACCGATCCATGTAACGCCATACGAATTGCAGAAGGAGTCATTACTGGGCACATTGCGAGTGCTCCGAAGAGCACTTTTAGCTGACATCAAAGATTGAAACAATACTAATTTCATGAACTTTAATCGTACTTTGACTTTGGAATGGGGTCCAGTCCCATCATGGTATTAGAAACCCAAAAGACTTGGAGAAATTAAAAAAGATGAAAATTCACTGTAAAGTTAGCAGTTGTAGAACTCAACTGTGAGTCATTGTTTTATCCACGCTTTCACTTCTGCAATGCAGATTCCTGAAAGATACTGAAATTCACACATTATACTACAGTTTGACATGCCAATCTTTTTGTGCCTTCCATATTGAAATGTGATACTTTTGAAGTTTAACTCTAACCCCAGGTCCCTTATCGCTTTTAGCCAAGATACTGTTTAGCAGGCTCTATATCACGTTACACTTACCCATCTTTATGTACTTTCCATGGTCATGTAATTCAGCAGTCTCAGTCTATGTAAGGTCATCGCCTTTTAATTCTGAAATACTTCCCATACATTTAATAATGATATTAAAGATTATTCTACCCAAAGCTTGACAGCTACTTATAGAGATTAACATCACATCACAAGTTCTTTTACAGGATGCTGTCGCAGTTTTCCCTGTTTTTACATCTTACACACTTTTAGCCCTTCCCACCAAACTCTCATAAAATTGTTAACCCACTTCAGAAAAAAATGTAGATAAAAACACTTTTCACAATAGTTCTCTAAATAAATCATTTGTACAAACATAACAGATTAATGAAAATACTACTCATGTAAGCTGAACTGACGAACAACCAATACACTTCAGCCTTATTACAGCTGTACCCACAGGTTTATTTTCACTGTGGCATGGCCCTCTCAGTAAAACAAACATGCTCAGGACTGTTTTTTTTAAGCAGTGCTTCTGTTCAGTAAGCCACCAGTCACACAGAAATCCAATGACACCAATCTATAACAGATCAATGTATAACAGATTAATGTAAAATGTATTTAATCCAAACTTGCAGCTTGTCATCTTCTGCAGTGCTATGAGGACTTCTCATTTTGAATGCAGTAGTTACTCATACTGCTATATTATTTCTATATAGTTAACTCGGCAAATTTAACATCCATGCATGATACTTGCTACAGTTGTACAAACCATATATTAACCATACGTACCAAAAGCAGGAAAATGAATCCCATGCTTAATGTAAAATATATTAATGTACCATATTTATATGCACTAGTGCTTCCTGTCTGTAACCACCACTTTTAAAAAGCAGTATTAAACTCTCACTAAATCACATTTCCTGATATACAGACAATGAGAAAAATCCAACATTTCCTGTGATACCAAGATCCACAGGAGCAAATAATATTTGTGGTACTTTAACCAAGCTATAACCTTTCATTGCTAGCAGCATAACAGTCAGAGTAGAGAAGTAAATTGTGGTTTTCATAGGAAATGTAAAATACACAGTAACCAAACACCATAACTCACTCATTACAATTTATACTTTTAACACTATGGCAAAGTCTGCTCCAAGTATATAAGGTAAACACTTTGTGTGCACTGTTTTGGATGTGCATAATAAACCGCTGTGCAAACTAAGTCACTGAGATCAGAAACGTGCCATTACATTTTCCTTGACAGAGGAGGTCCTTTTCATTACCTGTAATAGTGCTTTCCCACATAAGCAATAGCATTTTGTAATTTGCATACTACAGTACTACTATTAAACTTTGGTGCTCCACTTACTCAAATTTCTCAGGATAAACCCTAATTTATTGGAATCAGATGTTTTATTAGTAACAGTGTATTAATATAACTGCTGTGTAAACACAGCTAGCTAAAAACATGGCATCCTGGATAGCCCACTGACATTCGTCTGTTTTAACTACACCTGTAGAAGTGTGGGATGGGACAGCTATTCATGCCATTTGTTTGTCCTAGAGTCCAGTATCTTGGCATTCAGACCACAACAACCATTACAATTAAGCATTTTGTTTAGTTATATCACACTAAAATGTCATCCGTGCACTGCTGGCACTCTACTAAACACATTGGACTCTTCTCCACTACAGATCATTCCCAGGATACGTGACCTCTTTATTTCAGCTAAGAATCAGCCTTAACAAATGTTTGACTCTCCCTTTTTATATTAGTAAAAACATTTCTAAAATGGAGAAAAGGTACAGAACACTTTTTTAAATCAAGAGCAAGTACCAGCTTGTAGCTTGTTTACTGCTCTACTTTGGGTCTACACAACAGAAAAATATTCAGTCTGCTATTCACATGAGTATTGTTGTGTACAGAAGAATTTACTCAAGATGATGGCAACGTTGTTGCTGAAAATGTAATGTCCACTGACCTGCACACCAAATTTCATTGCAAGGAATGTGGGCATCATTCAGTAAGCTGTTGAGTAATCACATGGTCCAACAATGGTATATACTGTACTGGTCTGTAGTGCTCTTCCCAAATGACTAATATTACTATTTTTTTCTGCTATGTGTATTACATAGTCTTCATTGAAGACTGGATACATGATTTTTTTTTACATCCTTGTAAACCACTTTGTTATAATGTTAAGACAAGTTAGACTTAAGTCAATCTAAATGAATAAAGATTAAGAGGCTTAATGGTGCTCACTACAGATTCCAATGTCAATGGCTCACAATTCTATTTGATAGAACAAAAGGCATAGCTCTCACTAAATCCAGAAATATTCTAAGCACAATTGTAATATATTACTATTAATCTGAGAGAGACCTCAAACTCATCACTCCAGAGACCTCAACCTCATTGCCACAATCAACAGACTATGGTGGAGGTACAAGTTCATAACCCAGAGACTGCCCATGTTACGAAATAGACTTCCCATACATGTCAAGCAGAGCACCTCACTGGCCCCTTCAAGAGAAATATTGATGAGTGGATGGGAAATAGAAAATTCTCCCCAGGGATCACTCCAGTGGGTCTACTCGACAAAGGCACTAGGAACTAAGGTCGGGAGGCACGATGCCAGGGTAATCCTATGGGCTAGGTGTGTAAAGGCTCCAGGGACATTAGCCTAGTACACACCTATGAACCTATGAGACATTGACAGAAGACAAAGTTAAATTATCCCATTAACACCTATGTACTGTGGAATATCACATCACTAGCAATCTCCACACAGCTTGCATTCATGAAACCTTTCAAAAAAAAAAAAAACTTAAAATATTTTGTATTAACAGTAAAAGTCATTCTAACTACACAAATGGCAATCTTGTCACAAAGTATTTTTACAGTAATAGTGCATTCAGTCTTTCTATAATTCTATAAATAATGTATAGACGCTCCAAATTATATTTTTGGCTACACTTTCATAAACAAATTTATTATCAACTGCACAGCCTAGACATGTATTCTTAAGGTATTTTTGTTAGACATAACCTTTCAAGTGACAGCAATGAATTTCTGAGTGCATATTTGAGATATTTACAGAAATATGAACATACGTGCTTAATTGTATGCTTATCAGTATAAGTAACTAAATATCTCAACCTGTGCAACTTGAAAAAAACTTTGATATTTGCATTTTAACATTCACTTAATGTCATGCAAGTTTGTAAGTCATTTGGTTTTTTGAAGTGTTCAGTAATTATAATTTCCGTATGTGCTTGACACACATATCTCTGGCATGAATGGACATGGACAATGAATTTCAGTGTCTCCCATCATGACATCACCCCATACCCATCAACATGTAGGGTTCTCAGTTATGAAAATTTGAACACAAATACAAATAATTAGTAACAGTGATCAATTTCTGTTCTGCAGCACATCATAGATTAACAACCATAATATAATTTTGTCAACTGTTTACACTTTCTAATAATGCATATTAGCTAGTAGGTTGCTTAGTTATAGAAGCCAGAAGCCAAAAAGGGTCTGGACACCATAAGGAGCTATGGGTGTAAACTGGAAATACACATAAAAGGTGTTTTAGGTTTGAATGAGTTAATATACACTTTCTGAAGTAAAACTTTAATTTAATGCACCACCTTTTCTCCAAAATTCAGTAGTTTTAGGAGGGAAAGATTAAGAGGCACACATTTAAATTTAAGTCCACTATTAGGGAGTTCCCTGATAAGAACAGTTGATGAGTATAAACAGAAACACGTTTTTGTCCAGGTTATCTATATTATCTTCCAAACTCCTGGCAATGGTGGCAAAAACGGTGTCTGTTCAGTTTGTATACAAACAAAAGCATTTCTTGCTGCCTGCTACAGCTGGTCTTCAAACAAAGGAGTTCCAAATCCTTGCTCCGGGATACTGCAGAAGTACCATTGTCTACCCCTTGTCCTCATAATGAAATTCTCTTCAAGATCATCTTCCATTTGAAGACATGTTGTAAACATTCTCAATAGCTTATGTACATGCACCATTGCTTGATTTTGGCTGGGGCATTAACACCATCCCTCATGCTAGCATAATTACTAAAACTAAATGCATTACAAATATTCATATTAACATGCAACCTTTGCAAACTGCAGAGAATTCCTGGAGTTTGATCAGCAGAACGTTAATTACTGTATGATTTAAAGAAACTGAACTTTGCTGACAGTTGTTGCCCCCCCCCCAAACACACACTATTGTATGGCCTCCTAGTATGTATAAAAGTTCTGGGTGTAATGCAGACAACCCCTCCCCCATGTGGGTGCACATGCAGATATCCCCACATCGGGGGGGGGGGAGCTTGGCCCTCAGAAAAAAACACACTTAGGCTAGTCAATACTTCACTCCATTTCTGTCACTCAGCACTACAGAACTGCTGTTGATCAATTGATGTGTAGTAATTGCAGGGACAGCATCATAGAAACAAGTTATCCTCTTCTATAATGCTAGAGTAGACTCCTCCCCTTTACATAAAACTGCACCATCCAACACTTTAGTGCATGTGTGTGTGTGCGTGTGTGTGCGTGTGTGTGTGTGTGTGTGTGTGTTTAAATGCTCTACTTTCTTGGCTGTGAGTAGGACAAACTCCTGCTTCAGTTATATTTATATATATATATATATATATATATATATATATATATATATATATATATATATATATATATATATATATATATATATATATATATATATATATATATATATATATATATATATATATATATATATATATATATATATATATATATATATATATATATATATATATATATATATATATATATATATATATATATATATATATATATATATATATATATATGTATGTTGTTGGAGGTGGGAGGTGTTGAACACATCACAGCAAGTATGCAACATTAATATCCAGTGATCTAATGTTGGTCTTTTCCATCCAACTTCAGCACTTGGGACACAGTCCCCAGCTGCATAAACCCTGAGAAGCACCATTAATGTACTTTTTGGAGAATTATAGCACAAAGCAGCTCTTGATTTGGATTGCAGCTCTGCAAAATGAGCCACTCCAGTGGCATTGAGGAATAATCTCCAACTACAAATAAGATTCAATTAGATCCTGCAAATAATTGAGCAGCAGAGAGAGGAGGAACTTGGGCTTTTTTCTTGCAATGATTCCTGTGGAGACTGGGGACGTTGTTGGGAGAAGGTATTGTGGACTTGGCTACAATGATACAGAGGCAGGGTAATATGCATACCCTCCACTTGGACAACTAAATCACCATTCAAATAAACTTCATGGATTGATGCAAAAGATGGCCAAGCCCACAGGATGCCCTTTGGCATTGCTGGGGCCAGTCATGGATTCTAAGTCTGGGGGTTGAAGATTAGGTGCTCAGCCAGTAGAATTATGCTCAAAAGGGAAAAAGTGTGAGCTGTAGAAAATGTTGTGGTTGCACATATATCAAGGAGACAAAGCCATCTGTACCACATCTTCCCCACTAAAGTAGGTCCCCTGGACTTAAAGGCTATATAAATATATTCAAAGAATAGTTTTTAGATGTGATGAAGTGCCTGTTCAGAAAGGTGTGAAAGTGCTTATCTGTCTTTTAACCTTGCTTTTATGGGTGTTATCTTCCTTTTTTGAATAAAATACATGATTTTATACAGTAACCGCCATGGCTTACTGGTTGGATTTACTTCTGTATATTCAAAGAGCCACCTGAACAGGGTAACCTTGGAAGCCCTAGAACTCAAATTTAATTTATAAAATAAAACAAAAAGCCAGTCAGATCTCTGGAGGTCTTGCGTTTAATGTAAAGAATAAAGAGTGGTGACTGGTGACTTCAAATCAAAGGGGGTCTGCAGGAGACAGCTGAATGGGTGGGGCCAAAAGGAAGGGGCATGGCCAACTAGAAAGGGGTGGAGCTATGCTCAAAACCACAAAAACTGTGACTTTAATTAAATACTCTGCCCTGGGTGCCAAACCATTATTATGAGAGTCCAATCAAGACAAAATGAAGTGGAGAAGAAAAAAAATATATTTCAATGCATTGGCTACATGACAGCTTACTTAATATCTAGATGGAAGCAAAAAGGTTGTGAGGCATGAAAAATAAATTACTTTTTAAATATATTACTGGAATGCCAGTCAAAATCAAGTATAAAAAACAAGCAACACTCAACTCAAACCACTTCTTCTTGCACGGCAGTTCTAATTATAAATTATATTCAGCTTTATAAAATTACCAAGTAACATGCTGAAATTACCAATCTCTGTGATACCCTCACTTGTAAAAATGTTTATTATCCAAAAAAGACCTGCTGTCTGACAACAACTATCTACCTGTTTCATGGGGAAAACATGAGAAAAGTAAAAAATGAACAGCAAACAAGGAACAAGCTCAAGATAAATTGCTTAAAATATTACTGCACATGTTATGGACCACACATGATAGATTGGCATTCTGTTTAGTTTATGGGTAATGCCTGCAAAGATGCCTGCAAGTTTCCAACAAATGTAATAAGCTTCTGAAAATACTGTAATCCTGTCCTATATTACAAATACTGTCACATGCATTTCAATAACTAAGGCTTATACATTATCTAGCTATGTAAATATTCCCTGCATGGCAACAACAAAAATGCTTTCAATGTTCTTAATTCTTTAACAGTATGCTTATTAAAGCTTACTTGTATCTTACAATCTTAGACAAGCTTACCTCATGGTCATTAAAGCATTGCTACTTAAACACAGAGCAACAGGCACTGCAACAACATGCATTTTCTGAATAATAAGAAGCATAAATCAACAGTATAAAAATATGACAGAAAACCAGAACATTCTGCAAAATCAAGGACAGAAGAAAAGCCACTATAGTACCTTTGCCTACCTTGGATGGGGGGATACTCTGCACACTTACAATGCATAACTGCTCCTTGCCTTACTTTTACACATCCAGAGTCACTACATGGGGGAGTGGGGTACAACAAGTATGTCACAATTTGAAATGTCTCTGGCTGATGGTGATGGCCCTGACACATTTGTCATACCTCCCACCTCAGAGAAGAAATCTGATCAAAACCATAAATAGAAGTGGGACAAAGGCCAAAAAATAAGGAACATTTTTAAATATTGATCTTATAATCTTAGAAAGATAACAGAATAGTAGGTCTTACATTAGTATGAATTTTCTGAAGGGTATAAAATCTGAAACTCAAATGTCTGTCATTATTTTCTAACTTCAGTCTTTAATGATTTGTCATGAATTTGCCAGAAACCCGCAATTTTATGAAAAATGGACCACCACAAATGTGATGCAAAAATATAAAATAACCACACAACTCAGCTAGGAACCTGTCAAAGAAGGGACACTTTTTTAAATATTAGTACTGTTAAGTTGAGCAGCTGACAAAATAAGAAAATCTACATGCATTTCTGAAATAAAAGTAATCTATACCTCAGATCATTACAGTTATTTATTAATTGTAAACCCTCCACATTTTCTTCAAAAATTGCCATTTTGCAGAGGGATTATTAGAGGGAGAGCATAATTTTGAGCCAAAGTCAGGGACAGTTGAAAGGTTTGGATATATCTAATTCTATAAAGCAACATATGTGTGTGTAACTCTCAACCTCTTAATGCAGGAAATCTGGACAAGGCCAAGCATATTGGGGGAACAAACAAACAGTACTAAAAATTGCTCTTGCATAAACTTGTGTAAACTTAGACAGTTGATAGAATAACAAGTCTTGCTTTAGCATGCATTTTTTTCTGAAGGGTATGAAGTCTGAAACTCAATGTCTGTCACTATTTAGTGACTTCATTCCTAAGTGATTTGCCAGAAAGCCACAAATTTTATGAGGAACAAACCAAAAATAAGAAGCAAAAATCTATTAATTCTGTGAAAATCTGGACAGTTGAGAGATATAGTTCAGTGGGGACCTCCCCCCTGCCGCCATTTCAATGTCCCATTACTTGGATATTATTCCCCATTTACCATCAACACTGTAATGTCCATACTGCTTTACTTCTATGATGATATGGATTTCATTTAAAAGTTTTATTTTACATTTTACAGCACAAACACTAATAGACATTTGCTAAACAAAGCAATGCAGTCTCACAATGAAAATAGACATACATTAAAACTTTTCTGCCCTTGAAACTCACATTCATTAAAACAGCATTGAAACCCACAGTCAAAGAAAATACAACTGGCCAGTGACAGGTAACGATTAACTTTGGGCTGGTTTTCAAATCATAGACCCCTTGCACATGAAACATATATGTGTTCTTTGATACACCTTCCTGATTGTATTAAATTATATTCCTTATATATTACAGTACAGTTGTTAGAGGGAATTTTAAATTTATTGTTTTGAACACTTTTCCAGTAAACAATGAAACAAAATGCATGCACCAGTAATGACAAAACTGTCCAATTCAGAACATTTCCATCATACTCAAACTTCTACAATCCACCAATATCAGTAAATATGCACAATCTCTGCAGAAGTAAAATTCATCTAAATAATTCCACATTAAAGAGATCTGTCACTAATGAAGAGGTTGCTACTAGCAAACAACTTTATATTTCATTGTTTCATCTACAAATAAAGTGCCTGTTGCCCTTGAGGAATAAATTGCATATGTTACATTAAAAACATGATAATATTGCAATAGGGAATAAATGGCAAACTGATAACAGGTTCATAGTTACTAAGTATATCTGCCAAAGAGGGCATTCTCAGGACTGCAGCATCCACCCTCTTTAAAAGTACAACACAGTACAGTATCACCAATGCATCTACATACTGTGGGAGTAGAACCTACAGCCTTCTGCATCAAAAGCAATAATTCAGCCTGTTATGCTGTTAACAATGCAAGCAGACTCAGCATAATCGGCACTAAACTTCTCTTCCCCTGAAGCTCTCAGCTCCTTGTAAAATCCACTCAACTGTATCTCTTAACTTTGCAGCACAAGCAATCTGGAAAAAGCCAAAATTTATTGGGGGGGGACAAAAGTCCCAAAACCAGGGACACATTTTAAACATTGCTTATATAATCTTGGAAAGTTGCTAGAATAAAATGTTGTGTTACCACCATGTGTTTCATTGCCAAGTCTTGAACGCAGGACTCTGTGCACTACAGTCAGAGCAACATAACACTATGCCAAATCAGCTGTTTCTTGAAAGACAGGAAGGCTGAAACTTAAATGGCTATCATTTAGTGAATTAAGTTCTCACCATAGCTCTCAACCTCTTAGCACAAAACACCTGGATAAAGCTATTAATGGGGAAATACAGCTCCCAAACATGTTTAGTGAATTCAGTTCTCAATATAGCTCTCAACCTCTTAGCACAAAAAACACATGGATAAAACCAATAAAGGGAGACTACAACCCCAAAAAAGGGACACATTTCAAATATTGATCTTATAAACTTAGAAAATTGTTAGAATAAAAGGTTTTGTGTTACCATGTATTTTCTGAAAAATATGAAGTCTGAAATTCAAATGCCTGTCATTATTTAGTGAATTCAATCCTTCACTGATTACAAAAATCCAGAAAACCACAGATTTTATGAGGAACTGAACAAAAATATGAGGCAAAAATTTGGACAGTTTTCACAAGTTGTGGTGGGTAGGGAATTCAGGCTTATGCTACCTGTAACCAAGGTACAGCGTTTGAGCCTGAGTAACTCTAGCCACCAGGTATATTTAACTGAGGCATATCACACACACACACACACACACACACACACACACACACACACACACACACACATACACCTTAATTCCTGGTGGAGATGAATATTCACTTGCAGCTTCATTCATTCCAAGTAACGCACAAAATAACAAACCTTGAGATGAATATTCCCTTACAGCAGTCACACAAAATAATGAACCTTGAGATGAATAATCCCTTGCAGCAGCCTCATTCCAAATCACACACAAAATAATAAACCTTGCAGAGAGAACCAGAGAGTAGCCATCCACATCACGTATGTGACTGCAGATGTGACAGTCTGATCCTCTTCCACTTTCTGCGGTTACAAACCACATAGACCTCTGGGCATCTGTACATTGATGCCGTCTCTTCTTAATCCGGACTGGTTTAACAGCAGTCCGAATTTACCAAAACTAGTCACCGAGCATGCATGTGCAGCTCCAGGACTTTAACATTCAGTTGGACTAGCAGCCAGTATACTAATTATTTTATAAAATTCTATTTCTTTCTCTTTACAGCTGGAGGGCTGCCGTCCTGCAGTCCAATAGCATGAGCTGCCCCTGAGAATAAAACTGACTAAATATCCAGAGAGAGAGCAACTAGTACTTAACTTTTTCTTCCCTGGTTATAATATTAAGTATATGCAGTCACCAGCACCTCACTGGGGAAGATAATCTGAGTTATTTCTGAGATTAACTCTATCCTTGTGAAATATTAGATACCGAAACTTGCAATTCAAAAATCCTGGCTTTTTTATGGTTATGACATCTGCATCTTCTAAGAAAACGTAAGGGCTAACTGTACCATCAGGTTCAAAAGTTGAAGAGTGAGGTCACGAAGCAACAAATTCCCAGATAGATACCAGATCTCTCAAAGGTGGATGTATAAAGCCTCTCTCTACAAGGCTTTAGGTAGATGAGAGATAAACTTAGAAATGGCAGCCAATTGTCTTTGGAATAACTGCCCCCGATGAAAGCGGTTCACTAAATCATCCAAGCTAGAACAAAGCTGAGCTGAGCCAATATCTACTCCCTTGGACCAAGCCCAAATCAAAACCTCCTGGACATCATTGAAATTAGAGACACCAAGCAGTTGAGATCAGGGATTTGATGTCTGGTGGAGGCTCACCAGATGTACATCTAGTAGCCAGACAGTAAACAAAATCTGACAGGACTAAAATGGAGCAATGAGAATTCCTTTTGCCTTGCACCAGAATGCTTTAAGAAATTTGGTTATGTGCGGTTCCTGGGATAAGGAGTCTAGGGGCCAAGTATGGGCCAGCGCATCCCTCTGTGACTGTCCATTTTCTGGGACTGGAGCAAAAAATGTAATAAATCTGGTGTTAGACAGGGTGGAAAAGATTGCATCAGGCCTGCTAGCCTCAGCAGCTTAAAATCTCTGCCACTGATGGGTTGAGAGGACACTCCTGAGACAGATGAATGGACTTGCTTAGTGTGTCTAGCAGAGTATTAGATTTCCTTAGATTTGTATTGCCAGAAATACTGGGAAGACCTTTCCTACTGGCAAACCCTAATGATCGACCAACATAGGGGACAGAAACAGAGTTCAACTTAATTTACCATACTAACATGGTCAGTCTGGCCAGCAATCATACCCCTAGGGAGAATATCCTGAAAAGCCCATAACACTAGAACTGCCCATATCTTCAGAACATTGTGATATGAACCTTGGACTCAGTCTGAGACCTGGTGCCCTGGGTTGTTCTCATTTCAACCCCCCCCCCCCAAGAAGACTGTCATTTGTGATTACTGTGGCTCATAGGGGAGGAAACATGAAGGGGTTACCTTAAGGATCCAGATGATTATGTTATCGACTATTTTATGTCACATCTGCAAGTTTGGGGGGGGGGGGTTCTGATCAAATCTGATAAAGAATGGACCACTGGGCCAAGAATCCACTGAAGGACCCTCATGAGGGACAAAGGTAAAAAATGCCATGATAGAACCAAGGAGACTAAAAAGCAATTGAGGCTTGGGATGTTACTACAGCAATACATAAAGAAGCCTGCAGTTGTAACTATAAAAGTCTGGATAACTGAAACTTTATCTGAGAGTTGTGGTCCAGATGATAAATTCTATTGCATCAAATGGCTCCAAAGCAAATTTTTCCATTTGACAGTAATCCTCAGAGGATAACCACAAGTGGAGTAAGGAGCTTCTGTCCAAGACAAGAGACCCTGGAGGTCACAATGAGCCAGTCCTCTAGATAAGACCACACGCTGAACCCCTATACCCGACTCATGCAGCTACCACTACCAATGTACTTGAACAAACAGTGGGCTGGAGTGAGACCAGGTGGCAGTGCCTGAAATTGATTGGCTCTAGCCAAAAGCATGGAAACTGTGATTGCCTGGCTAGTTTTATGTGATGGTAGTAGTCTTGTCTACCAAGTGCATCCAGTCATCCTTCAAAAGAAGGGCATCTCTTTCATGGTGCTCAACCTGTTGAGGGCCAACATTGGCCTGAAGTCCCTGTTTAAAACTAAAAGAATAAATAGACTGAATTCTCTGGTCTGGTGAGACCTCCTGGATAACTTGCTTATTTCACAGCTTTTGAAATCTGTAGCACTGCTGCCCTCAACTGAAGGGATGGACATCTGTAAGGTGCTTTAGAAAGATGGGGGGGGGGGGATAAAATAGCCTCTGTTAATTACTCTCTGCATTCGATCTTGTACATTGAGTGTGGAGATATCCCCACCCCCAATGCCTCCAGAGCAGGATAGCTGGTCAAATATTGACAGTGGAATGGTCTGTTGGGAGAAGGGACCAGGAAACCATTGCTGTTACAAACCATATCTGCCTCTTTGGCAATTTCCACTTAGTGTTACTCCATCCTGGGTGCTGTCTCTAGGAGTGCTAAGGTAAAACACAAACTTGTGGAATCAGAAATGTTTCCACCCTTCTGGTTTTGGGAAAAGGATATTTGAGGGGTGGAGAAAATGTTCCAAAAGCAAGAAGACTTTTTCCCTCCTTTTCATTAATCTCTAACTTAAATAGGGTAGGTCTATCAAAGGGGTTGTTTAAAAAAAATTCTGCAATGGTACAAATTCATCCAGGCTTGGCAGCAGAGAGTAATGACAGTGTTTGTTGGCATAGATGTTCCATCTGCTGCATTAGAACGTGCATGTACACATTTGATTTACACTGAATGGTGGTCAACTGGAATGCCACAGTTGTCACACTAGATATAGCCTTTGAGACTTCCTTATTGAAATCCATTTGAAGGAGAGACATTTACTTCATTGGCTGTAAAGTAAAGTTGCCAAAGTGTACAACTGCTTCCTGAATCTTTCAAATGCCAAAGGCTCCCCATACAGTAGATGGTTAGTGGAAATTGTCTGATTAGTGGCTATGAGCACCAAGAGAATATTCACATGGGGCCCTCTTCATGTGCCCCATCACTGGAGAAACAAAACTCTTGTCTAGTTTGCAAAGAATGCATCAGCTTGGTTAAGAGCACAAATTTGCCTAAAACACCTACTGATAAGCGACACGTTTGTAACAGCAGTTGCTCTAATGAACATGACCTGACTTTTGATTTTTTGTTATGTCAAGTTGAGGACGATATCGAGCGTATGGGAGCCCGCCCTAAACGGCAGGCACCCATTAAAACTTATGCTGCAATGGCTAAAAACAAAATTAAATTGGATAATAAAGAAGGTACTGTATTAAATACTTCTAGCCCTCGGGCTTTATCTGCAGAAGGTGTAACGTCACATCATAATACAGGACATTTGAATAAATTGGATAACTTTTTAACTAATGATTTTGATTTTACTGTCGCTTCTAAGGTTATTGATTCAGAAGTATATAACATGAATGCATTTAATAATAAAGGTACTTTAAAAGAGATGATTTATAGTTTAGGTAAAATGTTGTTCACAGTTAAAAGTATTAAAGTTGATAATGCTTATCTGAATAAATGCATTATATTAGGTATTGTCCCTATGGGACTAAGATTTTTTAAAATGCCTATGGGAGTAGTATTGAATCATGACACTAAAACTGAATTTAATAATTTATTTAATAGTTTTGGTCTCAGCTATATGAAATTAATTATTAAGAAAAATGATGAGAAATTAAGTCTGTTGATTAATGAGGTTGATAAATTGAATAATATTGTTGTTACTGATTTATTGTTCCCTCATTGGAAAGACTTATATAATAAGCAGTTTATATTAGCTGATAGCAAGGCTGAAAAGATATTTGATAGGAAACATAGGAAGATGCAACGTGATGTTCAGCAATATAAGGAGAATAGAGCATATATATGGAAAAAAAGAGTATGAGTCTATCCATAAAATGGATTCTAACTAACATAATGTTGACTATAGACAGACTGGTACAAATTTTCAAGGGGGTCGATACTTTACCCCACAACAGAAAAAGAAGTACCAGAAAACAAATCAACATTGGAGATGAAAGATTCTAATTGTTTTGCACTAAGGGAAATACCATCACATAATGAAATAGCTACCTTAGCATTTGGAAAAAAATTATGTAAATAGTAACAATGGTTTAGATAGCAATATTAATTTATCTACGAACGAAGATAGACAAGCTCTTTTTGTGCATAATGATTTGAAAATATTTAATTACACTTCTATACAAATCAGTGAAGAATTTTTTTCCTTGTTCCAAAAGGGTATGAAATATATACCCACAGCTAAATTTAATTTGGTAGATGCTATTATTGATATCAAATTATATTGTCGTAGACTTAATTTAGCAATTTTACATAAAAATAATAACTATAGGGTGCTGCCGAAAGAAATGAAGAAAAAAAGTACTTTTATCCCCCCTACACATAAAAAAGTGCACATTTTTGAAGAATCTACATGTGTTGACATTTATGAATATAACAGAACTATTAAGGCAAGGAAATATGTAGACAACCTGGAAGAAGTAGAGAGGAAATGTTTAGCAGAGCTGATGAGGAATAACGATATTTGAGTGATGAAGGCAGACAAAGGCGCAGGTGTTGTCTTATATAATACAATTAATTATATTAATAAAGTTCAAACTATATTAATTGAATCTGGGAATTATGAAGTTGTCTCCCGTAATGAAATAAATATAGGGTACCATAAAATAGATTTAGCTTTAGATGAATATTTAGTTGACAATAGGATAACAGGTGATACATATAACTTTTTGAAAAATAATAATCCTATACTGGCCACAATAGTATGTATTCCTAAAGTACATAAAATATTAATGACCCACCTTTCAGACCTATTATTTCTGGTAGTAAAGCCAAGACATTTAATATAGGTGTAGCTATTGATGAATGGGTAAAACATATTTACCATTATATTTCTCATATAGTAAAGGACTCATGGATGTTTTTATCCAAGTTAACAAGGAATAAATGGAAAAATAATTTGATATTTGTCACTATTGATGTGATTGACTTATTTTCGTGTATCCCTAGAGAACAGGGTTTAGAATTTTTTTGTGATAGTTTGAGGAAATATTCCCGTTTAAGCTGGGATCATATTAATTTAATTGTGGATATGATGAGTCTTGTTTTAGAACACAATTATATTTATTTTGAAGGTGAGCATTATAAACAAACAAAAGGAGTGGCTATGGGGGCATCATTTGCCCCCATATTCGCCAATTTAGTAATGCTTGAATGGGAGAATCAACATTTATTCAATAGTGACTATTTTAAACATATCGTATATTATACAAGATTTTTAGATGATATGTTTTTATTATGGGATGGGCCCATTGATATACTTATAGAATTTTTTGAATATATAAATACCACCAGTCATTTTCTGAAGTTTACGTATAATTTTAGTCAAGAAGGTATATCATACTTGGATACATATGTGAGCCACACTAATTCTGGCTTTCAGTCAGAAATATTCAGAAAGGAAACATTTTCAAATGGCTACCTTGACTATACTAGTAATCATCCTAAACATATTCTTAAGAATATATATAACGGTCAATGTATACATGTAGCTAGAATGACCTCTGATTACAACAAAATGAAAGATGAAATAAATAATATTAGAACTATGTTCATTAACAGAGGATATCCTCTAGCCATATTAGATGACACATCAGCCTATGTTATTAATGAATGGGGTAAAACATTTTCACCTATTCTTGGTAATGAGAATTTTAATACATCAAGTACTATAAATAAAGTACAAAATGAATATAACAGTTTGTGTTCTTACATATTCCCCATTCATAACTGATATTAAAAACATTATAAAGAAGCATTGGAATATATTGGTAATGGATGATGAACTATTAAGTGTCATTGGTAGGGATCCTAATTTTGTGTTTAAAATGGGTATGAATATTAAGAATTTATTAAATACATATAATCATAATAATATGGCAACAGATATGCATACTAAAAAATGTGGGCAGTGTAAACAATGTTTTGCTATTAATGAAGCTGTAGGAATTAAACTGGATGACATTAATAAGACATATGTACGGTTCAGAAAGGGAAATTGTAACAGTAACAATATTGTCTATTTAGCCAAGTGTTGTACATGTACTGTATTTTATATAGGGAAAGCAGAGAGACAACTGAAAAGACATATTTATGAACACCTATATACAATAAAAGTTAAAGACACAAAAAAATGCCTTGTTTAGGCATATAAACAAATATGGTGACAAACATATGTTTAAATTTGCAATTATTGATAAAGTACATATATCAGCCGGGGGGGTAATCATAAAGCACAGTTATGTAAAAGGGAATCTTTCTGGAAAATTGTAACTAATGCCACAAAATCTCCTGGTATTAATGATTTTATTTCCATTAAACCAGTATTACAACTGTTATAACTTTATAAGCCGAGACCATAATAACATAACATAATTTTTAATTATTATGATTTTTTTTTAATTATCTACGTATATATTCACTTAATTTTAATAATATGAGTTTTTAATTGTTCAATAGTATTTATACGTTGTATGTGTATATTCTATGTATTGTCCTTTTAAACGTGAACTTTTAGCAGTTCATTTTTGCGCCAAAAAGTTTTTAAATTTGTCAGTAGTACACAGATATAGTGTTCTGATAAAGTCTGTAATTTACAGATGAAAGCTCTTAATCGATGTTTTTTTGTGCTTGTTCGTGTTAGAATACATTTTGTGATACTTGACCGGGTCCTGTTTCACTCATATTGTCTTACATAGCGGAGACAGTTGTTTTGTCTCAATTGTTTTTCTTTCTGTAGTCGTTTTGGTTCTTTTGGTTTGTTTTCATTGGCTGTAAAGTAAAGTTGCCAAAGTGTACAACTGCTTCCTGAATCTTTCAAATGCCAAAGGCTCCCCATACAGTAGATGGTTAGTGAAAATTTTCTGATTAGTGGCTGCGAGCACCAACAGGATATTCACATGGGGCCCTCTTCATGTGCCCCATCACTGGAGAAACAAAACTCTTGTCTAGTTTGCAAAGAATGCATTCTTGCACATTTGGTTCCTTCCACACCTTCTGAGAGACTAGGTTGATGAGGTCAGTGGGGGAACCACTACTGATATAGATGGGCCACAGCAAAAAGCCACCAGGAACAGAGTCCTCCTGAATAGGTGGACAAGCTTCTCTTCTCTCTCAATAATTCAAGGTCTCCAAATTGAAACCTTGCATACCCTTCCCCTACAGCAAAGTGGTCCTCTTTTTTAATTTCTCCAAGTCTGTTTCGTTTCTAATACCGTGACAGGAACCAACCCCATTCCTAAGTCAAAGTACAATTAAATTTCACAAAACTAGTATTGTTTCAATCTTTGATGTCAGCAAGAAGTGCTCTTTGCAGCACCCACAATGTACCCAGTAATGACTCCTTCTGCAATTTGTATGGGGTGACATGTATTGGTAGCATATCTAAGTATGATTGTAGATTCTTTTTTATAACACCCATTGCTCCTACTACTATTGGAACTATCTGGCTATCTTTCTTCCACATTGCACTCATTTCTGCCTCCAAGTCCTGATATTTTATGACTTTGCATCTCTCTGTATGCAAGACACTGTAGTCACTGGGTGTGGCAATTTCAATGATTAATGCTACTTTTGTCTTCTTTTCATAGACCACTATATCCAGCTTTCTAGAATCAATTTTTTAAACTGTTGGTAATGGGTGATCCCATGAGATGCAGACTTCATACTTTTCTATGATGCTTTGTGGCTCATGTTTCCAGTGTTTTTCAGCCACTTCAATACCATAATGTTTGCACAATCCCCAGTGCAACAGTCTTACCACATTATTATATCTTTCATTATACAGTCCTTCTGCCATTAGTATGTCGCAACCATCAACAAGGTGTGCAACTGTTTCCAATTCTGTTTTACTAAACCTACATTTGTCTGTTTCTCCCACATGTTCAATGGCTTTGTAAACCAGCATGTATGTAGCCCACTATCTTGGGCTGCCAATATTAACCTTTCATCTTTTGGTTTGAATTCACATCTCCTTAACCATTCCTGTGTTCATTCCTGATCAACATGAGGTTTTTCCAGAAGTTTTCTATACTTGCAACTATATTTTTGCATTTTCCACATTTCTTGCCTTCTCATCTGGTCCTTCACCTTATATTCTTTCTTTTGTTTTTTGGCATAGCCAGTTGATGCCTTGTTTTTATCCACTTGTGGTTTGATTTCCATTCCTACTCGATGCTGATATGGTTCTGCTATCCTAAGCAGGGAAGTTATCTTAGATTTATTTTTCCTCATGTTTCAAAACTTTCACTATATTTGGGTCTTGTAAGATCAGCAGGTATGTGTGGAGTCCCAAAATTGCATATCTATACATGTAATCAGTTTCAAGGAGGCCCAGCCCTCCTTCAGAACAAGGAATATATAATCTTGGGATTAGAATCTATGCAGAAATCTGCATAGGGTCTGGGGTCTCTTCATCTTCTTTGAAGAAGAAGAAACTCCTGATGGTCATCCAGATACCTTCTCTAGCTTTGATTCCTCTGCAATATGCATGTCTGCAAAGAAACTGGAAGCAAAGGAGCCTGAGACCAAACTGGGATTGGTTGTCCCAAGGATAATGAGAGTCAGTATTTAAATACTGAAGCAGCAAGGGTTCAGGGTGGACCAGATGTCATCTCCTGAATGAGAAAGGATACATTCCAATGCCAAGATCCAAGTTCCTCCAAAGGAGGGTTTCCTCAGACCAAAGGAAACTGTCCAGAGTTTCTTCCTGGATGCAGCATGGCTTGGATCAGAAGCAGACCACAAGTTATTGAAGGCCAAAGCATGAAGTGAGGATGGATATATGCAGCTACTGCATGTGTTGATCCCTTAGTCTGGCAAGGTCACAGTCAAATAAGGCAAGAGCACAGTCACTCAAAATCCAGATCACCGGCCTGCAATAGGAGTATCCAGATCTAAATGTCTAGCTTGAGAAGGAATAAATAGGACAGGAGTGTCAGGCTCTGGTTTCAAAGCTCAAACTGTGTGTTTGTGGGGGTGGGGGGGGGGGGCGGCAGACAGAACTCCAAGTTGAATCCATATATACAAGAAGTTAATCATCCTATCCACATCAGTTTCAGTAAGACTCTGAGGACCACACAGATCTGAATGAAGATGATGCTATGGGTAGTCTCCAACTCTAGTGGCCATGTTTTTCAAAAAGAATGAAGATGTAGTGGGAAAAGTCTCCGACATGCCATGCACAATCAAATTAGATCCTAGGGTACATCGTACATCTAAATCTGAAGAAATTCAGTCTGATCCAAAGAGTTAAACCAGAATCTCTGAAATGACTTTGTTTATGTTTACTTGCCTTTGTATATTTACAAACTATGGAGCTTTTCTTTCCGGGTGTCTGCTGAAAATGGACATTTATCCAGTCGGTTTCTCCTGGTTAACAAATGTAAAATAAAAATAAATAAATCTGAATAGGGTCTGGGATCTCTTGCAGTATTTTACACTTTCAGTTTCCCCGTATTATGGTTGCATCAGAAGACTTCTCTGAAGTCTTCAACTGAAGCTTTTTGTAGATGGAGCCACCTATACTGAGCCAGAAGATACATATCAAACCTACTAGTCAATAAATTCAGCTCCAACTTTACCCTTCTCTCTCCCTCAACCTTCCCTCAGGAAATACCATCAAATATAACTCCCCCTGCTATCACTAGGGAAGAGATCCTTAATGCTCACTCTAAGACCAAGAACATGGCATCAATGGGCCCAGACAGTATCCCATGATGCCTTCTAAATAGCATGAAACATGACCTATCAGGCCTTCTGGAATTGCTATTTAACTGTAACCTCCAAACAGACTTCATGCCTCATGAATGGAGAACAGCAACAGTCATCCCTCTACATAATGGTGGGCCATCTACAGACCCAGGAAACTACAGACCCATACTTCTCACTAGCCTTATATGTAAATCCATGGAAATAATTATCATGGAAATGATAAATAGTAATGTAGCAAACCTCCAGACACTAGATCCAACACAGTTTGGTTTCGTCAAGGACAAGTCATGCCTACTCAACCTGGTGGACTTATTTGAGAAGGTCACCAAAGCAAAGGATGAGGGCAAAATGGTTCACACTGCCTACCTTGACCTGGCCAAGGCATTTGACTCAATACCCCACTTGGGCATTGTTGACAAACTCAAGATGTTAGGTACAAACCCTTGTGACACCCGGTAGATAGCCAACCGGCTCATAGACAGGACTAAGGAAGTTAGAATTGGGGAGTCCACCTCTGCAAAGAGTCCAGTCACAAGTGGAGTCACTCAGGGATCGATCCTTGGACTGTTCCTTTTTAGCATTTACTTCTCTGAAATCAAGGCCAATGTCAATGGTCTCTGGTTGAATAAATTTGCAAATTATTGCAAATTAGCAGCTGTCATTGTATTCCACACTGATACAAATGTTCTCCAAGAAGGGCTGACACAGACAAACAGCTGGTATCAAAGTCATGGACTAAAACTAAATGTCAAAAAATGCATAATAATATCCTTCAGAAAGTCATCTACAACTGGTAACTATTATATTGACAACACACCCTTTAGAATTGACCCAGTAGTCAGGGACTTAGTGACACACATAGACAGTAATCTAGCTTTTGACCATCATGTGTCTACAGTAGTGAGGAAATCATTCTATGTTGTGCAACTTATAAAAAAAATGTATTGCAGCTAAGCCCAAGAAAGTCATTTTTCCACTGTATTTGGCATTCACCAGACCTATCATTGAGTACAATGCTCCCTTTGGTATGTACCTAACCAGGCATATCCAACAATTGGCATGTCCACACAGGTTACTCACTAAAAGGATACTGGGCATAAGTAAAATGTTCTATGCAGACTGCCTCAAGGCCCTATCCCTGTATTCTGTCTCCTACAGGCTTATGAGGGGAGATCTATCCCTGGCATACAGGGCATTGTCAGACCCCACTCTGATGGACCTCCTGCATAGCCACAAAACAAAGAGCACTAGAATTACCCATTCTAAAAACTTAAACATTGCCTGTGATATAAATCAGACCTGCTGGAGAGACTGGTATGTATCTTAGAGACTACCCCATTTGTGAGCAGGCTCTCCCCATTCATGTGAAGCAGAATTCCTCCCTAACCCAATTCAAGTTCAACTTAGACAATTGGATGGGGAACAGGAAATTCATCCTTGGTTTGGCACTTATGTCTCTAATGGACACATGCAGCCTGTAAAATGGTTCATCTTCCAGGGCCATGCTTACACTTATCAAGGGTATCAGAATTTAGCAGTTATTTGGGATGCATGGCTCAGCTTAAAAAGGCTCTTGTGGTCATTAGCCTAGTAAACACCTAAGAACCTATGAGAAGGCCGTGGCAGTTTGGCCCTTTAGAATTGGCTTGGTGTAGGAGTCCTAGAAGGCCAGAGTCCTAGAATGCCAGCAACACAAAAGCAGTCCACAGATTTAACTCCTCTTTAAAGCAAGTCACCACCAAACACATTTTACATGTTTATCTTGGACCTTAATTGTGCCAAAAGCTGGAAACATTTTAAAGCCAGGGGACCTTATCAGAGTCAGACAAAAGCACAAGACACCAAAATAACAATCCAGAAAGGAGAAGCTGCAAAGAAACTTTGTTAATACCAAATTCAGAGAATATGCAAAACAGACAAAGGAAAAGGTGATTTTGGTTTTGGAAAGGGGTGCAGAAAATGGCAGGAACCACCACAAGGTAACTTGTTATACATTTCTGAATTCAGGGCCACTGTTACCATTTTGGGGGCCCAGCAAATATCAAGTTTGGGTCCCCCTGGAAACTTCAATCCGATTATCACCCTATTACTGCCTTCCCTCCTAAACAACCTTTTAGTTCATGCTGCAGAGCTTCAGGAGCAGTACGCACAGACTGAGCTGTAGATACAATGCTCTTTCATTATGACAGGACTATGAACAACACTGTGTCCTCTCATCTCACAGATAGTCATTCACAGTGACTGGCATTTAGTTACAGCAATGATGCATTATAACTCTGTGTGCACAAGTGTGATGCTGCTTCACCCCTTATGTTAACCGCATTGTTTTTACTATGACTTAGAACATTTATGGAGGTGCCTGCCAATGTAAGTGTATTTGCACATATAAAATCAATGATACACATGCTGTCGCGTGCACACATACACGTGCATGCACACACAACACACACACACATACACACACACACACACACAAACACAGACACACACAGACACACACACACACACACACACACACACACACACACACACACACACACACACACACACACACACACACACACACACACACACACACACACACACACACACACACACACACTTGCCTTCAGGGAAACTAGAGGAATTTCCTTTCACCTGCTGCATGTTTTTGAGTTGCTGGGGACATGAATAGATGCATACACAGACAGGTAGGGCATGTGTACTGTACATAATAAAAAGCTATAGCCAACAACTCAACCAGAGCAAAGAACTGTGAAATGACAATGAGCAGTTGCTTTCATACATATCCTTTTCCTGCCAAACTGTCAAAGAGAGACACCTATCATGTGTAATATCTGTTTGTGATGGTAAGTGGAAAAAACATGGCCAAATTGTTATTACATGCAGTCCAATCACGTTCCCCCTAACACACACAAACATAATTGCAATGCTGTTTGTGTTAGAAAGTGAAATAAATTGCCAGATTGTTACTCTTGTACTAGAACACACACAAGCCATAGTGACACTAGTTCCTCACAGATTTCAGCAAATAGTAATACATTTTTAATACTGGTACTGCCACACCAGATCAGTGACTGTTTAGCAGTCAAGCAGCAGCAGGAGTAAGCCACTTTTGTTTACCTCAGTGAAGAGTAATGTTTACCTGCCAACATCCCTAATTTTAGAGAATGGCCCTGATTTTGCCTCCTAACTTTGCTCTGTCCCTCTTAGGGTCTAATTTGCTTGTAAATCATTCAGGATTAGAGACTGTCAATAAATCCAAACATCAGAGTTTCATACTTATTCTCCAAAAAATGCATGTTGGTGCAAAATGTATTTCTGTATGAACTTTGCCAGTGAATTAGTGATATTTAAAAAGTGTTCCTGATTTTGATTCTTTATCCTGCTTTAATTTTGAATTTGTCCAGAATTCTTGCATGAAGATGTTGAGAGTTATAGTATATGGTATTCTGTCAATATTTAGAAAACTCCCTGAAAGAGAACCATTGCTTAAAATTAGGTGCATCATCTCTTCTTAAAATCCAAGATTAGTACTGAGATAGGTCACTCTGAGCTGCTGATGTCTAAGGTTTACCTTGCTCAATTTCATTCACTGATTTATCAGCTTTTTCTTAACATATCAGAACCCCTTTGTGATTGGAAAATTATTTTTTTCTCATTTTCCCCCAAACAATCAGCAGCTTTTCTGAGGCCCTCACACAGCCCATTGAAGCTACAGGTTAAGGGGGGAATGCCTACCACCAACATTGCTATACTATCTAGTAAACAAGAGTTGAATTCTATTGCAGTTCTGAGTGGTGAGTTAATGGGTTGAACATTTAGCCAGGATATAAGATTTCTCTAATTGTTCAGCATTTTTTAGGGTTGTGTTTTCTATTCTCAGTGTTGACGTTTTTTTTGTCTTCATTTATTTATTTGTTTTTATTATGGTTGTGGGACATTCTGAAGTTTGCAATGTTGTGAGGTTATTCATGATTATCTATGCATTATAGATATACATTATCTATCCCCCCTGACCCATCTACAAAACTATTAGGTGTCATCATAGACAATAATCTAAAATTTGACCTACATGTTAACCAAACTATCAAAACCATCAATAAAAAACTAGGGTCACTTTACAGAATAAAAGCCTTCCTAACCCCTCCAGCTAAAATTGCCATAGCTCACTCTCATCTTCTTTCAACTCTTCTGTATGCATCCCCTCTACTCTCAAATTTAAACAAGACTGTTCTTAACAAACTCTCAATTTGCTACAACCACATTGCCAAGTTTGCCACTGGGCTGCCTTTTAGGACACATCATTGCATCAATCTAAATCAGCTTGGGTGGCTTGAACTACCCATCCTAATCCAGTATAACCAACTGATTATGGCCTATAAAATCCTCTATAATCTGGACAATACTCCTGCACTTAAAAATATTATTCCCCCTTATAACAATCCTAGACTGCTTCGATCCTCTAACAAACTACTAATTCAGACTAGCAAAATTAATAGCACAGCCGGTGACTCTCTCTTTGCAAACTCTGTAAGTAGATCCTGGAACTCTCTTTCAGCTGATATTACCTTACTTTCCACCTTAGGTTAATTTAAAACTAGACTCAAACAACATTTGTCACTTAACTGGCTATGTCAATGTATCAAGCCTGGCTAACTCTCTCTCTAGAATGTATAAAAATCTGTTAACCAGTTTACTGTGTAATTTAATTTAATCCTGACTTGCGCTCAGGATTAACTCTAACCTGTGGAACTTGTTTAACTTGCTTACTTATGTAATCTCTGTAAATAGTCTGTTTGTAATATGTAATGCTGGTATTATGCAATGCTGTATCTGCTTACCCTTGGAGCTTTTCTCCCTGGGCCTCCGCTGAAAATGGACATGCATCCAGTCGGACTATCCCGGTCAACAAATGTAAAATAAATAAATAAATAATTAAATATGTGTATATATCTCAAACTTCAAAATGTCTCATAACCATAATAAAAAATAAATAAATAAATGAAAACAAGAATATATATATTTGCCATTCAATCCATGCTTTTTCTCTATCCATGAATATAATTTTGCTATACAAAAATGTAATGCATTTTTATATACACACATATAAAATAGTGCAAATATAGACATATCAATGTTTATGATAATAGGGGGAACAAATGCCACCCTGGTGTACACTTCAGCCTTTTTCTACTGTGCACCTGCAAGTAGCAGCCAAGTGCTATTTTTATGGTCAAGTATATTATAGTGTCTAGTAAGAGAAGAGGGGAACTGCACATTTTGAGATATTTTCCAGTTGACAGAAAACAAAAAAAATATGTAAGTGAAATTCCAGTTAGTAAAGGATATGAAGTTACCTGTAGTGATAGTATCAGGGTCATGGCGATATACAGAAAAAGTTTCTCCATTTTGCAATATGAAAGGTGGATTACATCTATTGAAACCAGGATATACAGGAGTTAATTTTTATCACACGGTTTGCCATGAGGTAATAGAATTGCAGAGTAGGCAGTAAACCTGGGTAAAAATCATTACCTGCCCTAAAACAAGATTTTACTTATATGGAGTTTTATGTACTGAAAAGTCAAAAAGTCTTAAGTTTATGGTTTTTTGCTTAGAGTGCTAATGCTACAGGTTGTACAGTATTACTGATTCCTTCCTAAAAAGGTACTCTGGATATAATTTCACAAACTCTTTCACCAGGGGTTCTTAATTTTACTCTGTCCTGACAATGATCTCTCAGTCATCAAATCCACACTAACGTATATTTGCTTCCCCCTAAAATTACAACTACAGTGCCAAATATCTCTTGCTGGAAATGCAGCATCAGTTTTCAGTGAAGGTGGTAGGTACAAGACTAGTTTCTCAGGCATGATAATCTACATTGGAAGCCTATCTGTCTTCCCTAATGTGAAACAGCCTCCTTCATGCCAATACCCCTGTCATGGTTGGAGGGATAAGGGGCCTTTGTGAAATGTCAAATTTTAGCTTTTGACAGCTTGCATTCCCAGTTTACTTGCACTTCTGAGGATTAGCACATATGTAAACTGAGCTGCAAATTAGTAGGCTATTGTCTTGAGTACCAGTATGCAGCAATTACGCCTGTATGCACCCACCCACCCAATGTATATTCCCTCTGTGCATAGTTTAAGTATGGGAACATGGCATGGGTCAGATTATAATAGTGTAGTGGGTGCAATGGAGTTTGAGGGTTACTTAAATTTGACTTGTGTCAGAGAAGCCTCCAATGTGAAGAAGTACTTGCGCCTCCCAGGAAGGATTCTAAATTGGATAGCAGTAAGGTATTGCTTATTGAACATGAAGCAGTTGTTAAATCAGAGTTAATAGTACTAGAAGGCTGGTAATAGAAGATGGATAGGCTAGGATCCCATAGCAGAAGAGAAAAGGTTAGTTATTTCATACAAGACAAAGTACAGGGAGTAGGTGCACACGATATGGCCAGGGCAAGGGGCAGGCACAGAAGCTAGAACTGCAGCTTAGGCAAAACATGACATTATATCAATGTGGATACAGACATGACACATGCCACAAATTGGGTACACAAATGTTGTATTGTATGGCAAACCAGCAATTTCAGCAGGGATGCCACATGCAAAAAGTTTGCTTACTGCAGTACAATGCTAGTGCAGGTAAGTACACACTGCTGGCCTGAACCCACAACTAAGTTTACTCAACATTGTAGACTTGAGAAATGCAGTATAAAAAGGCATCAATATAGCTGTGCAAATGTATACAACACTGGATACTAATGTAGTTAACATTCATACCTCTCAACCTCTTATCACAAGAAATCTGGACAAAGGCAAAACTAATGGGGGAACGAAGGCCCATAAATAGGGACAGATTTTAAATATTGCTCTTATAAACTTTGAAAGTTGCTATAATAACAGATATTGCATTGGCATTCATGTTCAGATGGATATGAAGTCTGAAACTCAAATGTCTGTCATTATTTACTGACTTCAGTTATCAATAATTTGCTTGAAAAACACAAATTTTATTGGAACGGACCAAAGATATGAGGCAAAATTCTGGACATTCTGCAAAAATCTTGACAGCTGAGAGGTACGTTGACAATGCAGACAGAAGCCACAATAAAGGCATGTATTACAACAATACAATCTTCAATATTGCAGCCATAGCAAGCTTAAGACATACAGTGCAGAAAACTCTACCACAAGCTGAATAACGGGCACAGTACTGAAAGACCAATCCTAAAATAAGGCCTATGTTGTAACAACCTTTTCTAACAAAGAAAATACTTGTGCAAATCTTTACATGTGTATATTAGACCATGTAATACTTCCAAAAGTTCAAACAAAACCAAGCCAGACACTCACACAAACACTCACACACACACACACACACACACACACACACACACACACACACACACACACACACACACACACACACACACACACACACACACATCTTTCAACCAAACATCCAAAATATCATCTTTTCTCTCACTATTGAGAAATAGCAATACGTACTGTATTAAAAACTCAAGCAGGTGCCAGGGCCAGAATCGATTCATTTTTTTGTCTTGGATAAAATGAGCTCAGTTGTAGTACTCACTCTCACCCCCAACCTCTTTAGCATTTTCCCTTTAGTCATTTAAAGTTATACAAGCTTCAAAAGAGATGTGACAGATCACTCTCATGTAATCCCTTTGGCTCTTTTGCACTAAAGGGACTGCCCTTACATAGAAGAGAGCATTAAAGGTTCTGCAAACATCCTAAGTGAGAGTAGACCCTGTCCCTATGTCCTTTAAATTGAAATGACAAAGGGGAACTCAAAATGGACAGTTCTCAGTCTTGAAGATTCTGGGAATGCAAAATGACTTCCCAGTCTCACACTGAAGTTTGAACCAAGACTCTAAGCTAGACTAAGTCTTAACATTGTGGCATGCTGCCTTATGTTCAGTACAATTATATTTCTATAGCATTTGCACTATTTGTACTGCAAGAATGTGTTTCTGCAGATGAAGGCACAAGTGCACTTAGTCACTTTGACAGAGAAAGCCCCAAAATCCAAGAAGCTGCAGAGTTCTGCAATTTAAAAGGAGCACATTACACCTGCACTGACGTGTGACCAAATACCTTCACTGCTGTTGTCTACACTGCTTCTCTCATCTACCTTCCTGGAAGTGATTATCCCACTTTTATGGATCTTCCCAGAGTCCATAGAAAGAAATAGACATACATGAACTAAGAGCATGTGTACACAGAGCATCACTAGAGTATGATTAAAGGATCACATAGTTCCCAAAAAACAGCTGCAGTTCATTCAGGTCTTCACTGGTTACATTTAAAGCACATTGATCTTGACATATGATGATTTAAAGTAGCATACCCACACTTTAGATTTCCTAAATGTGGAATGAAACATTTGTTCATTTCTCTTTTAGTCCAGAATCCACATTACATTAATTGCATCGTTTTATCAAGTGTAAAGTTATTGAATAGATTGCATAACTGGTATTACTGGCAAAATGTATTAGACTGAAATATTAAGACTTCTGAAATTTTTCACAAATGTGACAGCATGCAAATCTGTTGCATCGGCTAGAGTTTACCATTGTAAATACAAGAACTGGCAAGATCCTTAGTGTTTGTGACATTGCAGGCTTCTATTTTTAACAGAACCCACAGTAAAAAAAAGAGAAAATTTTCACATTTACTTTGCAATTTGTACACAAGTTAGTTCATTCTAGATATTACTTTGTCTGTTGCTGTACATTTCACTCACTCAAAAGGAAAAAGCTTTCAGCAGTGCTGAAGGTTACATCACATTTTTGCTGAGAGAAAGGCATGCTGTAAATCTCCTATAATTGCTGAAAAAAAACAATATTCCAATGAATAATTTATATCACACCCCTGGGTACTAATGCCCCCCATGATGGAAATGGTGGTAGGTTTTCCACCAAAATGAATTGCAGTGAACTGCTGGCTGTTTAACTGAGATTTTTACTGATCATGTTTTCAGAGAGCATATTGTCAAACCATGATACCTGGATTAGTGGGCTGGTTTGACACTTCACCCATGACCTAGGCTCAGCAGAGCAAATATTCCAAAGCAGAGTATAGTTAGCATTACAATTAGGGCTTACAATACTTAATACATTGGTCCATAAGGCAACAATGTCTTCTTAAGCAGCTATACCTTTCCTGAAGGACTCTTCAAACTTCAATGTAAGCAATTCCAAGTAGCTGGTCCTAGCCTGCTTTGTGTTCTTCTCTACATTTTGAATCTTGGTGTACCTTGGAAGTAAATTCTTTAAGTAAAGGGAAACAATCTACCTTAGCACAGGTAAGATTTTAAGTACTATAGACAGGAAGCTAGTTAGGTCACTATAGTGAGTGCTGCACATTGGCCAGTAATAAGTCTTATTTTAGTTTTCAGCTCTAGCCTCCAAGTATTGCACTGTAGTTCAAACTTGAGTGGAAGCTCATGTTAAGTCTTTGGGATGAACATATTTTCCATCGCTGACTGTGAAAGAAGGTAGGCTACCATGTAGCAGAGTTTTATCTGACTAAGGATTTTACTGACAACTTTCACAAAGTTTATTGAGATTTGGATATTTGTCCTGTTGATTTGCAGTAGCATTATTCATATTATCCTTCTGCATTTAAGACAGGACAGGTGAGAGTCTGGGTCAAACATGAAGCTTTATTTGCTTAGCTTAATATCCATCCACACACCAAATAAATTTAGTCTGCATTTTGTGGTGAACTTCCAATCTATATTGGAATGAGAGAAGTGTGAAAAGTATCCCAATATCTGGTTGAAAAAAATTCACAGTAGAATACTATTGACCGGGACACCATCCACTGATTCAAGTTTTTGCATGAATACATGCAAGAAAAACACCAGCTGGATGGAATGCCTGGTCAAAAGGGGGAGCCTCTGAGGTATACATGTCCCACTTGCTTGCCTGCAACACAATGTCTAGATTGGGTGGTGTTGATGCCATTTGTTCTTACAGATGTTCAACATTTCCATTAGGGCTGGATCAAAGGAATCTTTGTAGAAGAGGCATAGGTCAACTTTCAGCATCCTGTAGGAGACTGAATATAAGGACAAGGCTTTGAGGTTGTCCGATTAGGACTTCTATGTTTTCTTTTCATGAGTAATCTTTTAATAAATTCCACTTATTGCACATGCCTGGTCAGGTAGATACTGAAGTGGGAATTGCACTAAAAGATTAGTCATCAGAGCAGAGTACAATGGGATGAAGACCTATTTGGATCTAGATACCATTCCTCTCCTTATAAGTTGTGCATTATACCATGTCCTCGTCTTAGTAGACAATGGTCAAATGCCAAATCATTGTCTACATGCATTCCCACTTTCATTACTACAGGGCCTACTAGTTATGGGTATGGTCAATGAAGTTTGCTGGGGTGGCACTTATTTCAAAAGATACTGCGATGCGCTTTTTGGCATTGGAGTTTTAGGCCATGACCCTAGCAGAAGTTATTAGTCTAAGTCATACATTCTTGGATCTCTTAGGTGTAGTTGCCCCCAATTTGCAATCAGCAAACTTGATAAGTCAGAGGCCCTTGACATTAATCTTGGCCTGAGAAGTAGATTTGGCAAGTTCTATCCCCTAGGCAGTTTTGAGCAATACCTCGCCCATTGCTACTACAGAAATGGTGTGGACAAAGCCAGTGGACCCATATACATACTGTTGTAAAGCTAGAGAAGTCATGCTACCCAAGGCACTTAAGACAAAGTATAATCCTCCTAGGAGGATGAAGTGTAGGAGTGAACCTACACAACTTCAGTATTTAGCCAGAATTTTGAGCACCTATTGTCATCCCTCTAGTGCAAAAGAAGGGCATTCCAAAGATAATGGTGTTGGCTCTGTGGAATTCACAGGCTTGCTCAAAGACAGAATGGTAGTTAGTCTACTAGTATGGGCAGGCAAAAATGTGTACATTGTTGGCCCACACCTCCTCTTATGAAAGGGTATTCTACATTGTCATGGCATGAGAAACTAGCTTAACATTTGAAAGTGGTGGTCACCCATGACCCATGATGTACAAGTTCTGATTGATGACAAGGAATGATGCAACAATGGTGCATATCCAAAATGATAGACCTTTCCTATTCCCCTACTCCTTAAAAAGGAAACTATGGCACAAGTGCTCCTTTTCTCCCCACTCTCTTAGTTTATTTCCTACATAAATACCCTATACTGACTCATTTTCATGCAGTAAGAGTTTCTTCACATAGTAGGTTCTATACTAGCCAGCTTACAAAATGTACAAGAGCAAGGGAGATCAGATTAATACAACACAACTGTGCCAAACTTGTTAGAAAGTTTCTCACCAATGAAAAATACCTTGGAGTTTTACACCCACTGAATAAAGGTCTTTGGCCAATAAGGGGTGCATAGGTGCCTTCTCAGTTTAAAGCTCTGGCAGGGGAATTAAGAGCTCAAACAGTTAGGAATTTGTGTGAAAAAATTGTAACAGCCTGCCAGTGTCCTTATTCTATTACTTTTCAATTTCTCCAGATGCTTTGTGAAACTGGCAAAATAGGAACAGCTTACCTATATATTGTTGTAAGGGAGATAATTTGGTACTCTGACAAGCTGCAGCATGTGGGAAAAGAATACCAGAGACAGGACCTGAAACTCACTTATATACATTTTTTGACCACACCTCAAGCATTCTGTGTAAGATGTAGAAAGATGCAATGCATCATAAACCACACAAGCAAAGAGAAGACAGAACGGCAATCTGACCCATCAGCTTTGCCCTCCCAGGGCATGGCGGGCAATTATTCCAGTCATAAAAAAAACACATGCACCACACCATCCCATGTCTTACCCTTTGAAAGCAATCAAGGTTTTAAAGCAAGTCTGCTGGCAACTTTCTGCACTACATAGATCAATAAGGTTTTCATTTGGTTCCCACAATGTTCTTGCATGAATTGACATCCATGTTCTTAAAGGATTCTCTCTATAATTGCATTACTAGTTTTGTATACTCTTCTTGCCCCATTCATTTACTTTGAACCTATTTTCTCCCTTGCACCTAATACATTTCTCCCATAACAGTTCATGTGCATAGGGACAAGTATTCCTTTTAATCCTCCACACCAATAGACCACAATTTGTTTCTCCCTTGCATCAACCTTTTATAATGTCAGTGTCACAATGGACTGCCACTCCAATAGCAACTTTTCCTATGTATGAGCTTTTGTTTATATATTTCAGAAGCATAGCAATTTTTGGCAACTTTACATGCAAAAGCTTGAGGACCATACAACTCCACAGTGAGGATTAGCTAGAACATAACTCACAGGCTGTACAAAGCATTGCACCATCTAAAAGTAGGTAGTGAGACTATGCTGGACCCCACACATGTCAATGCACCCTGCAGTAGCAACTCATCTGTCGCTTTTGGACTCTAACTGGGTATGTTAGAAAATAAGAGAGCTTTGTAGTCTGGGTCATGTTCAGTGTCTTTGCAGCTTTAATGCAAGGAAATAATAGAGGTCAAAACTCAAGCACTGTGCTGTTAGTAAAAAAAAAATCATTTAATAAAACACCATGAAAACCATTTAGCACTTTAGTATGAACTGGGAATCTTCAGAATGAATATACCACACAATAAACATCTCCATTAAATACTGGTACAGTCAGTCTCATATCAAATCCCAGTGGATAAAAAGGCAGCAAGAAATTGAAAACTAGTGGGATACAAAAGCTACAATCATTAAAAGCTCTTCAAGTAACAGGTACTTGAATGCTGTTAAAATGAATGTGATGCATTCTATGTGGGCAAGACTGTAAATAAACCCAAGCGTAGGATTTCATGTCATCTGTCAGAAATCCGCTCTGGATGTAAAAATAATGCATTAGCCAAACACTTTTCTCTTCATAAAAGATGCACAAGTTTTAAGTTCCAGATGCTGGATCGCATAGACATGGGTGATGTTGAAGGAGACATCCTGAATATTCTGGAGAAACATGAGCTCATGTGGCAATTAAAGTTGAACTCTTTTAGGAAGCCTGGACTAAACTACTACTTCAATTAAAAGTGTACTGGAACTTAAAACATTGCCACATTGTTTACATGACTAATTTTATTTATTTTATTTTATTGTATTTTATTCTACCAGTTCGTTTTAGATATCATTTTAAATCATTTGTAATTTAGGTGTATATTTTGTTTCCATCATCATACATTTTTTCTTATTATTTTTTCTTTTTCTGGTTCTCTTTTTTCCACTTTATTCAAAATGATGTGTAATAACAATATTAACTAATTATACAATAATATTTTTATAGATAGTTATTAGGGTTCTTCTACACAGACCTGAAGAAGTCTAGAAGGATGAAAGTGATTTTTGTTAACAATAGGTTATGAAAATAGAATATGACTTTTTGCAATTGATTTTTTACATGCAAAGTGTATATGTATATATTTATATATATTTTTTGATTGCCAGATGGACTAAGGTTGATATATCTCCAGCCATGTAGTATATTGTCTTGGATAAAATCACAGACTTAATAATCTACTTAATAATCTGGTTAAATAAGAGGTGCCACATCATTATAAATTTTATTTAAAGTACATAAGAGTTATATTATTATCACAGCTACTAAGTAGGGCAGGACCAGCTCGACTGTCACACTGATGGGGAAGGGATGTGAATTTAACATGTGTACCAATAACACTTTGTTTTACAGCACAATAAACCACTCCCTTGCCTGATAAAAAGTATATATATATTTAGATAGCTTGTGAGGAAACTATTACTCTATTTTTGTTTTATTTGGATCGCTTGTCTGTGTACTTAATAAAGGATTTTCAACTGGAAACAGACTGCCTGCCTTACTTGGATTACTTTTGAATAATTTTGTACAATTATATATTTTTTTATTATTATTTTTTTTTACTTAAGACAAGTGTAAGTTCGCTACTTCTACTACTATTGTCTGATCTGATCATATACAGTGATTAACTAGAGCTATATGGACTGAAAATATTCCACACAGAGAAGTTTCTTATACTGTTTTGAATGCTGTTAAAACTGATGATGGGAGTAAGTTCAATGCAAAACATTATAGAAATGCATAACGCATACCACCATGCAAACAAAATGCATGAAAAATGTATTAATGAATTCATATAAAACCCGTTATCTAAAAATTTAAATTTTTTTACAAATGTCTAGGTGTCAATAAAAACGAAGTTACTAAGCACAATTATTGCAGGCATGAAACTAAATGTAATGGACAGATTTGAGGTGCAAGGCAGACCGCACACATTTAGTCAGATAGAAATCTTAAGCAAAACAAAGCCTGCATAAAAAAAAAAGTACAGTTTGCGAAGAGATCTAAAAAGCATTTTATATAGGCAGTGAAAGGATGAATCCCAATCTGGTAAAGACGAGGCCCCTAGCTGGATGGCCGGCCAGCCAAGGAGAACCCCAGGCAAATTCCCTGAAGTAACTGCAAACATTCTGTGGGGTTATCATAATACATATTGCTGTAGGACATTTTTCTAAACAGACTAAAGGTAATGGTGAAAAATGCAGTTAGTACAACATTCTGGTGTTAACTTTGATAGAGAATCCTTGTGGAAAAAATCCCATACAAAATTTCTGCACACCATTACTACTAATGCCAGTCGCATAACAAATTCAAACTGTACAAAGCAGCAAATTATCATGGATAACACCAAACCATATCTCAAATTTAGTTTAAACAGCACAGGACCATAACAAAAAAATTTAAGATTATGGCCAAATCAGTCTACCTGTGCTACAGGCAATAGTCAACCTTCTACAAGCACAAAAACTGCCATCATATAGTTCACAAAAATCCTGTTACTCAAAATTTTACATCAGTTCAGATATTCCCTCCCAGAACAGCATCCGGCAAGTCACTGGATAACAGAACTGTTAAAGCCTTGCCCATCTGTTTTCCATGTCCAAAATATACATTTTGATAGGGCTATCCACTACCAACTACATCCCTAGCTTCTCAGCAAGTAGCCAGACAACTAGATTCATGTTTGTTTGGCACCCCACAACTACTACATCTGTGCTATGGAAACCAAAAGTGAATCCTCATCCAACTGTGAAAAGTCTAAACATTTCCTCACCCATTACAGGAAAAGCAAGAGTCCCTTCATCTGGAAATAAATGACATCCTTTTACTGGATTAATGCCTCAATCCATAAAAGCACTCCAAAATAAAATCTGGAGATTCGTGCAAGAGTAGTCTCTCCCCTAGAAATTACCACTGCTCCTCTCCGGCATGTTGTCTGGCTCCCTCTAAAAGATCATGCATACCATTCTTTATCTTAACCAAAATGATGTGCCCCCACCCCCTATCATGAGCAAGCTATTCAAGAAACCTCTTTCCAGCTGCAATGAAAAGTAAACAATGCCATTATCTTAACCAAATGCACAACCACTGTTAAATGCAAGACTACACCACCTCTGTTCTCAGGGCTATACTTTTCAGACTTTTTACAAGCTGAAAGTAAACATATTTGATTCAGGCTTCAATCAGTCACTTTTTTACACAAAAAACAAAAAACACTGAGCTATGTGCATGTGTTTTTGAAAACCCTACATTAAATTCCTCTCCAGTCCTATACCTAACATCTGTCTACTTGACATTTGACTAATAACCCTCTCAGCCTCTTCCTACTTAGCCACCTCATTCATCCCTAGCTAACAGTCCTTTCTACCCTCCACTGCCACTTCTGTTTAACCACTCCTGTTCATTCCTCATCTCAACCCACAATCTGCAGACCTTAGTCTATAACATGCAGATTCTAACATGTAAGAGAACAGGCTTGGCCATTTCTTGTAAGACTATACATTTTTGCTTTAATTTGCCGTGCCATTGGTTTAGCACTCAGCATTGTATGCTTGTCTAGACACTAGCTCTCCCTGATTTTCTATATTACTGCACTGCTTTCTGAAGGTTGCAATTCCCATTCTTTTGCACACATGGACTCATTGCTTCTCAGACCACTACACTAATATCTTCTATTGAATGCATTCTATTTCAGAATTGCATGTCTCACCCCCCCCCCCGAAAAAAAAGAACTCATGGAAGCAAGTTAAGACAGCTACATAGATGCCACTTATGGCTTGAACAGGTTAGGATACTGTCACCTCAAAGAGCACTGCCCTATCACTAATCTTAATACCAGTCTTGTTCCTAAGACAAGCATTGATGATCTACCCAAGTGTAATATAGATAGTACTACCCCCCCCACAAAGAATGCAATATTAGTTTCTAAAGCCTTCAGATTTTTTCAGCTTCATGAGATTAGTAGTTCCTATGTGCAAGAAACATTTGAGTTGTCCTACCCTATTCTCTAATGTCTTTGGATCTTCTTCCCAGCACCCATTCAGTACTCTACAACCCCCTAATTCTTTTAGTTCAATATAAGCTGCTTTGTCTGTGCGTTCTTCCCCAATCTTTCTACTGGGCTCTCCCCAACATATCACTTCTGTCACTTTATGCTTGTATAACCTGATCAGTTTATACCGGTTCAGGAGGAGGACTTCTGTCTTACAGCAACTACTTCTACTTAAATCACAGGTACAGTGTGTGCAACAGAAGAAACTTAGTCATTCATGCTCTTTACTGATGTACCTCCAAGTAACTTTCTGTACAAGATTTACTCTATAGTCAGTAGAGAGGACATGATAAATAAAAGTGGTGGCTATTACAAAAAAACACAGTCCTCAGTTTTGTATATGCAGTTGGCACCCCTGGGTGTGAAGGCACAAATAACTTTGTTATTGCCATGAAGGTGTGCACCCGTTAGTACCATAAGTCTTCTAAGAGTAAATTTATTTTTAAAAGCACTATAAAAGATAAATGTAGGTCAAGTGTGCTATACGTGCCAGTCATAAGAATAAACTAAACTATAGTCAGACTAGCATCCATGAACCTGTTATGGCCAGAGGTCTGCATGAGTCTATTTTAATCCCAGCAAAGCTTACCCCAAATTTCCAAAAAAACACTGCCAACTTATGTCAATACTCCTAGAAATTTATATGAGAGAAGAACACACATATAGTCCAGAACAGACCATGACTCCGAACCTTTCTAACAAAGCAATGCTTCTTAAAATTCTTTTGCCTTTTTGGACCATTTTTTTTATGCAATTCCTTCTGTAAGGAGGAAGGAAAGGGAGTTTATTCATTTGTAAACTTCCTGTAACTGGATTTACAGGACTTTTGCAACCTGATCAAAATATTGCATACAAGCTCTTTCACAAGAACTTTTGCATTTTTTTCACAGTCTTGTATCCCTCATTTAACAATTTTGCAGTGTACAATTACTCACAGCCATCAATTACAGTCCCTTCCATGACTACCTACACCTTAGAAGTTTGCTTGCTATCAAATGACCAAGTAGAGACATAATTTCCAGCCCAGAAAAATATTTCACCTTGCTGCACCCGAGAACTATACAGTACAACCTATTATACACTCCATCCTTTTTTCAGCTACTTAGCTCAAGAATCAGGAACATTTTACTCATTTTACATTAGCAAGCATTTTCTGAAAGACATCAAGCCCAAAAAGCACATTTGTCATTAGCAATCATCAGTGTGCTAGGAAACCACAAATTCTATGGTGATCAGACCAAAGAGGAAGCAAAATTCTCAGTGACAGTTGAGAGTAATGCTATCTGCATAAGTGCACCCCCCAAAAGATTAACAATCAGTTGTATGATTTTATGTACATGCAGTCATTTCAAGAGATTGAAAATAATGACCCCCCCCCCAGGCTTCTTGGGTCAAGAATCAAAAACCAGAGCAGATTTTATATATTGCTCATTGGTAGAAAAAGGTTTGCATTACTACATTTTTCTAAAGCATATGAAATTTGAATCTATCATCTGCCAAACACTACAATCAACTTGCCAGAAAACACATGAAGAACAAACTGAAATATCACCCAGCTTCTGTACTCAAGAATTCCAGGCAAAGCCAAAAGCAACTACAATGTTTATAGAGAAGATGTTGCAACAACATGCATTTTCCTAAGAATTATACTGGCATTGGCATTTATTTTTGCCCTGAGAGAAAGATAGTAGTTAAGCCAGAAATCAGGGATGATCCTACAGGCAGACACATACACTGCACAGACCATGGTGTGAGAGACCTTGGCCACAACTGTCCTCTTTTGACTTACAAGCTCCAGCTGTTTCTCCATTGGCTCAAATGAGTTGATGCATTGGAGCAGTTTTGTATAAATGTGGAGCAGATCAGACTAGAACAAAAAGACAAGTTCTCTGCCAAAGGTGGAGCATTTGGGAGGTGTGGATATGTACAAGCCTTCAAAGTCCTCATAATGCTAAGCATTAACGGAACCTTGTAAGTTAATACTGTTCTGAGAACTGGCTGGTTGAGACATGTGCAGAAGGTGTCTTGGCTTTAACTAGGCTTGACTATCCCATAACTATTACAAGGTACAATTACTGATGGGGTTCATATAAGGTACTAGCATTCTACAAGAATGCATGGATTCATTAACTGCACTCTGAGGTTAGGTTGCTTGGAACAATTATTTGGACGTGAGGGGATGACACCAGTCTAGGAACGTGCCCACTACCCAAGATAATCTAGCTATGGCTCTTCTGACCCACCTTGGGTCAAGAAAACTTTGATGTAGAAATGAATGAGCAATTACAAGTAAATGAGAGGTGAATTTGCCTTAATGATTTCAACCCAGTCAGGCAAAGTTCTTGTCTTTAAATGATCCCTATCTCATCAAGTTGCTCAGTTTGTTGCATACCTTACAAAGCCATTTTCAACAGCAATTTGGGACTACGTTTTAGATTAGTAAATGGTCTGCAGTATCACTGGGCAGCATTTCTAGTCATTCATGATGCAGCAGTTGTTGCAATTAAATCAAAATCAATGGCATATACTACTCAAGTTCTACCATGGAAGCACTATCTTTCTCCCCGCCATCATGCATGCATCCTTGAGGTCTATCCAGCTTTAATGCTAAACTTCCATGCAAGGCAAAAAGGTTAGAAACCAGACAAATTGTTTACCAAGGGAAGGTTGTTTCTAAGTAATGACGCATGCATGCAACATTAGTGACTTTCATATCATCTGTTGTGCCTAGGAGTCTGGCACACAATTAGCAAGCATTAAGTCACATCATAAGGACCTTAAACTTGTAGGTCATTACAATCCTAACTCATCTAGTACCTGTTCTCACTACTAAAAAGTCTTCAAAGTGGCATGGGTAATTCACATCCCACTACATTCTCTAAACCATACCTGCTGTACAAGATTATGGAGATGGAGTCTCCTGCTCAAGTTAAGTAAGAGGCATTTAAAACTATAAAGACCAGTAGTGGGTCATCTTGACAGGTAGAATCTGTCAGGGGATGGGAGGCACCAGGCACAGCTGAGCAGGAATAGAAGATGTTGCTTGCTTCACCATTAAGGAATATTTAATGCAGGTGGTTTCTGCCCACTAAGCATATGTAACCTTTCCTACTGGGGCCACAGTTGACGATAGAGCAGTAGGGTACAGCAGGCTATCCTGTGCCTCATCTGTAGCTCTCACTCCATCCAATTCTCATCCTTACATTTAAATATGGAGCCTAGAGTGCCGCAAGTCTTCACATATAGCCATTGTCATGCCTTTCTGTAAATCCCACCGTGCTTTTATCCACTTCATTTACCTTGGGCTGAAAGATGCTGCTCTGTCAGTGCCACACTGATATTAGTTTGCTCAACAGTGACTGATAATTGCACCTCTAATAGCTTGCTTCCAGGACAGTTTATAGGCAACATACCTTGTGCACACATGGCTCAACTAGTCATTCCTCTTAGCAGAACAGTATGAACCTAAAAGGTTCTAACAGATCAAGGAAGCAGTTTACTATACAGGTTTGTTTTAAGCCATGACATTCCGCACAGCTTTCCTGATATTGCCATCTTGCTTGTTTAATAAAACAGAGGAAAATTGCTGTTGGGTTTATTTCAATGGCACCAGGATTGGTACCTTGGTGTAGACAGGGACAATGATACAAGCTGACATTATCTCTGCCTTATTCACAAAATCCTTTCTGAAGATGAACATAGGTTCATAGGTATAGACTAGGCTAACTACCACTAAGGGCTTTATAAGCATATCCATGCAATCCAGTTGTGTCCCTATGCATCATGGACATTTATTAAGATGTTTCTAGAGGTTGTGTGTGGGGTGAGTAGGTTAGAAGCAGACAGAGACTTGTGGGCCAGACGTTGAGTGAATTTCCAATTTTTCCATCCATTGCGTCCATGGTTATGCTTAAATACGTTTTCAGATGGGCTCTGCTTTACATGAATGGTATAGGTTCATAGGTTAGGTTCATAGGTTAGTACTAGGCTAACTGCCCTTTCGAGTCATTTTTAAGCCTAGCCAATTATTCCTTGTGAGACTCAAACCCTGCACCTTGTGTTTGCAAGGCAAACACCTTAACCATTAGGCCACCCTCCCTCCATTAGGCCACCCTCCCTGGTGAGTTTGTCACAGACCAACACGATCCCCTGAAGCACACACATCTTGTCAGCATGTCCTATGCCACAAGCAAAATTGATATCCTTAGAACTAGTGGTTCTGATGCTGTTTTTCACATGTGCAAAAAATGCCATCAGAACTTGATATTTAGATGTATTGTATGCCATGCATAGACAAGTCTACAGATTACTGAGAGTATAGACAGAGGCCTTCAAGGTGATCAATATAGGACACTGTGTTTATACCCTGGATTCTCATGATAAGCAACCTTTGGCCTTCCTACTGTCACCTATGTCTAACCAAGTACATGCCAAAGAGGGGCATCATACTCAGTGATGGATCTGATAAGGGCCAAATAAAGTGGTACTATGACTTTCTTGACCTGGATGGCATGCCCTCATAAGATGGATGACAAAGAAAGATTTTATTATTCCTTGTTCATGGTTGTCAAAGACCAGATTACTGTCCACATGTGTTCCCAGAACCCTGACTACCAGATCAACTCTTACGGGTATCTTGAAGGAGTATTTAGCCTGGGTGGCAGTTTTCACAAGACAATATAATGCATTTCTTTGCAATAAGTTTTAGTCCAGGACTTGGGCACCAGTCATTTGTCTGTGTTAAGCCATCTTGTAAGAGGTGTGTGTCATGGGGGGAAATCTGATAGCTCCCAATTTGCACTCATCTGCAAACATTGTCAGAGAGAGGCTTTTGATATTAGCCTTTACCTCAAAGAAGTAGGTGCCAAATAGAGAGGACTAAGGACAAATTCCTGCAGTACCCTGCTGGTGACTGGTGTCTTAGTGGAGGTGGTGTCATAAATCCTGACTTCCTTGGTCCTGTTTGTAAGCAAGCTGACAATAGAGCAAGTTATACAGGGGTCTCCGCCCAGTTCAGTGAATCTTTCCATTATATACCTGAGTGGGGTATTATATCGATCACCTTAGCCAGGTCCAGAAGGTAACATGAGCAGTTTTCCCTTCCATTGCTTGGTCACCTTCTCAGAAAAGTTTACCAGATTTAGTAGGCATCACATTCCCTTGACAAAGCCAAACTGGGTTGGGTCTGGTGTTAGAAGGTTGCCCATGTCTTTGTTTATCATTTCCATGATAATTTGTTCCATGGCTTTGCTTGTTAGACTAGTCAGACTAATAGGTATGTAGTTTCTGGGGTCGGTTGATGGTCCACTCTTGTTAAGTGGGATAACTGTTGTAGTCTTCCATTCTTATGATGCAAAACATGCTCTGAGGTTATAGTTGAAAGTGATTTAAGTGGTCTTGATTGATCATGTTTCAAGCTATTTAGGAGGCATCCCAGAATATTATTGAGGTCCACTGAGGCATGCATTTTTGGTCTTAGTGAGTGCTGCCAGGACTTGCTCCCTGTTGATAGTTGGGTGCTCATTTGTGTTTTCAGAGTTAAAAAAAATTAACTTAGACCTTGACTCATTACCAGCAGCCAAGTCAAAGTAAGTGTCCTGTCTGCCTTTGTGTCAGAAATTACTGGCATCTGGTAGACCAGTTACCACTGTCTCATAAGTTCATAGGTTGGTACTAGGCTATCAGCCCTAGGGCCTATACAAGCCTAGCCATAACATTTCCCTGGCTATTTCTTCCCACACTATTTACTTCCCTGGACCCCTGTCTAACAGGGTGACTGACGTGATCCCCGGGGTGAATTTCCATGCTTATATCCTTATATGCTTCATATCCTTCCATGCTTACAAGTCAAACTTTCGAGCTGACCCTGTGAACAGCGACCACCATCTCTGCTAAGCAGTTTGTCAAGCCTTTATTTTCTGCCATGCTCATGTGTTTTTTTTTTCAAAGACATAGTGAGGTTATGCAGATTCTGAACAGAAGGCTTCATGAGACATGCGTGTTTCACGTGTCACCAGTAGACTGGCTGTATCCCCATTCCCGGCAACTTGAGCACATGCCTTTCTGCTCTGAAGTGCACTTGATCCACCATCCCCAAACTTGGAGAACCTATAACAGTCTTGGGTTTGCTATCATTATTTCAAATGACACTTGGTCAACTGCACTATGTTCGACAACGGAAAGTCGAACACGGCAATGTCGAACTTTAAAAGCAAGCCTAGGAACGGGTTTTAACATGGGTCGAGACAGGGGTTCACTGCTATTGCTGAACTACAAACCTCGACCCTATCTCAACCCATGTTAAAACCCGTTCCTAGGCTTGCTTTTAAAGTTCGACATTGCCGTGTTCGACTTTCCGTTGTCGAACGTAGTGCAGTCGACCGAGTGTCATTCGAAAAAATGATAGTAAACCCAGTCTTGTCTGCTGTCATCTCCTTGCTAGTGGTAGACTCCCACCAGTGCTTAAAGAACAGCTATACTCACCCTTTCTGCTCCCTTTAAACAGGATTAGTAGTAATATCCGAGGATATTTAAGAGGTTGAGTTCACCTTTCCTCTTAAATGGTATGCATTCTGATTTAGTCAGTTTTCACACTGGAGCTCAAAATAATTTTGTCATTGCTTAGGCTTGTGAATTACCCATGTAGCTAAAGCAGTTTGATGCTAGTCCCTCCCAGTGTGGTCTCCTTGGCTTCATGGGGAATCTGCTTATTTTAAGTGCGGGCAGACACATAGCTTGGGTGGGGCAATAAGGTAGCTACCCCAGGTGCAAGGGGTTAGGGACATGATTGTGAGCACTGAGAAGTCCTTTCCTGTTCTTGCTCCTCACGTCAACAAGAGGAAAGACCTGGGAGGAGCACACATGGTACTTGTGAGCTCACTTGAATACCATGAACCTGTTACTGTTGAGACTCTAGCAAATTTTGCCCCCCCCACCAAGGTACCATGAACATGCCACTACTGTTAGAGATGAAGCGACATCTGATCATCCCAATCCCACAGCTCTAGTTTTAGGTATGCTAAAGATTTTATCACCTCTGATACTCAATAATTCTAGGTACTCATTCCTTCTGGGGCCCATGGACTATTGTGCACGTTTGTAAGACATAAAGTAACTATGGGCTAGGCCAAAAAAACTCAAAGTACACTCCTTCTTTTTAATATTTTCTGTTACGGCATTATACCTCTAAGGAGGTAACCTCACCAGAGTGGTTGGCAGGCATGCCTTAGTCACATGCAGTTCACAGCAAAATTATGTCCAGTCAGTAAGAATATAATCTGGTAGGGAGTGAGTACAGTGACAGCCAAAGCATGTGCCATCTGGTCACTTGAATCACCCTCTGCCACTTGAATCACTTCCTCCCCAAAAAGTGGGGGGGTCTTACACTGTTCAGCCTCTTCATCATGGCAGTGGAAGGTGAAGAACTACAACTTCATGCCCCCCCCCCCCACACACACACACACACAGACATAGGCAGACACTATTCAGTACAGCCAGTATAAATCTGTCATAAGGCATGGCAGTATGCCAGGTGCAGAGTCATTCCTTTTAACAGAATGAAGGAAGCTTACTACACTGGAAGCAAATGACCCCATCCAAAGTGACACTTCAAAACCCACTCCCTTCAAAACAAAAGACTGGCAATACAGCACCATAGAGTAGATTTTTTACTCCCAGACAGTCCATCTTGTTGGAGTTGAGAATTGGTGCCCATTCTTACACACACAGTTATAGTTAATGTAGTGCTAGGGAGAGACTAACAAAGAAAGGGAGAATCTTACCTAGTAATTTCTCAATACAGAGCTGGCTTGTCACCCTTTTGAAGGGGAAGCTGCAGTCTTGCCACTGATTACATGTTCACTTACCTATATCAAAATCAGACTGGGCTGGAGGTCAGTAGGGCCTGTTTTGGGCTGTATTGTCATAATGCACAGCATCCGCCATTGAAGTATAACATTTGCAAGAAGCAAAGCTTCTATTTTACTTTGATATTGTACCAGCTAATCCCTTTCTATGGACTTGCCATTGCATGGCCATTCATTATGATGAGGTGGGGGGGTCATACTAGTTTCAGCAACAGCCTTTCTGGGAAGTATTACAATTGTGACCTGCAACTTGGCAATCAAAAATACAGAGCACTGCCATCTTGTTTGAAATGAAGCAGCATGGCTTAGAAAGCCACAAGACCAACAAAGATAAGCCACGACAAGTCTATTACCCCCCCCCCATATAGTTAGATATGGGTAGCTGTACAAGATGCAGTGGAAATACTTTAGACAGTAGCTCGGGGTGCAGATGTCAGTTTAGGGCACAGTGAGATCCATCAGTGACATGGATGTCCAACTGCAAACAGGACATCCCAAAAGTGAAAGACAAGAGAAAAAGAAGTGCTGATTAGAGTGGTGAAGAAAAAGAAACACACCTAAATCTCCGATAAATTTATCCAAAAATAATTTATTAAAGATGAGTCCGTTAAAGGTCTATCCAGTAGCTGCAGACCTTGGTTTCAGTGTCAGTCCTGCTTTCCCCTTCAAGGGAAAGAAATGAACCCTTGTCCAGAGAAACTGGGTTGAGACTCTGGGAGAACAAATGTACTTTTTAACTTAAAGTGGCCTTTAGGTCATTACTATTAGCAAGAGAAAGGAGGAGGTAGGAAAGAAAGTGGGGTGGGCTAGAAGAGTGAAGGTGACAGGGTAAGCCAAGAAACAACATGAACATGGCAGATATGACATGGATATATCTATTTGCCAACTCAAATATTACTAATGGCTAAAAAAACATGCATTAACCAGAAGTGACCATGAAGTGGGCAACCTTAAATCACAGCATTGGCACATCATAAACTGTAGCAGTTGTATACATCAGTTAAATCAAAATCATTAAATCTCTATAAGCACATTATGGTACATCATAATTAAACCTTTCAAGTGTGTAGACAACCCTGTTGGTGCACTGAAGTCTTACTCCAGCTCAGATTTGCTATGTGCTTCTCGCTGCAGTTCAGAGACTTAGTATAAAGAAGGGGTGCAGCTTGCTCCATTTTTAAAAAAAATATTAAACATAAAAAAAAAAAAAAAATAGATCACTATAGTCACAGTGCCTCTCTGCATACACTAAATCACTGTTCATATATCCACCTTCATAAAGTCTGGCCCATCCTTCAAAATAATGTATGCCTGTAGTTTTTGCATCAACCGTGATATGCTGCATCATTTGTATACCAGTTGCTCTGGTGTAAGTGAACCAATAGCAGAGGTTTTGGCCACATGCACTTAAACCCTCCACACTTTAAAAAAAACTTACCTGTAGGGAAAGATATGCCCCCCCCCCCCCAACCACAAACTGACAAAACATTGCTGCACAAAAGAGGGGAAAATGAAGCCTTTCCTTATGCAGAAGAACATCACTGTTACTTTTGAATAGCTACTGATGTTTCAGTGCTGTATTCAGTTAAGAAACCAAACAAATGTCCATCAAGCAGTAGGCAGGCAGCTCTCAGTACTTAGCATCCTCAGCTTCCATCAGTCATTTGAAAAGAGTGCACCAGCACAAAAAAAAAAAAAAAAAAAAAAAAAAACTTCAGTTTAACTTTGAGCTCAAAGGGACATACATACACAAAACAATGAGTTACTTTGACAGCAGTCCTCCAAAGGTCATTTGCAAAACTGGCCTTACAAATTACAGAGTGGAGGGAATGCATCAACACACATCTAAAAGTCTAACACTCCATTCTCTGGCTGTATTGCAAGTACCTAAGAAACTACTAAGGCCAGTAACCTGCTTATATTTTACAAGGTAATGGACAAGCTGAATCCTCCTACTACAGCAGGCAATGATCACAAGGTACTGAAGTCTGTCATGGACAAGAGATGTACTATGGAGACACACGTGCACAAGAACATTCACAAGACTAACCGCATGAACAAGGAAGATGAGGACTTCACACATCTTCCCAGCACATATTCAAACTGGAAAACCACTTTCAGTAGGGCAACAATGATACTCAGTGCAAAAGTGCTGTTCACCACTCATAGTTCTCCACCTTCCTTATTATACCAGCAATGTTAATAGTAGCTGCAGTGATATGACAACTGAGTACACAAAAACCCCTTTTTGCTGTGCCTGATTTCTTCAAACTATAATGATCATGGAAAAAAAACAACGGAGAGGATTATAAAATTGAATGTGTCATGCACCCCTTGCTGTTCTTGGGGAGGCAGAATGGAATCAGTGAAAGGAAAAACTCTTTAAACATATGCTCCAAACAAGAGAGGGTGGGGTAGAATACCCCCTCCTTAATTCATAGACTGTTACTTTCATTCAGCTAAGTTCTTGGTATAGGAATCATAAGATGTTTCCTACACTCCCTCACCTCAGCAAGGGGAGCTTAAAAAATAAGATGTGATGAAAGTTCTAACTTCCCAAATTTTTAATCGAAAAAGAACCCACCTCTTTCATTCAGCCATTATGTGGTGCAACATAAAATCATATCCAAATAAAGAGGGCATTATAGTATCCATTCCACTTTGTGGAACAAATTTGCCCAGTTCACAATAGTACAGTCAACACAATTCAGTACTAAATAGAATCTAAAATATTAAGTCACACTCTGTCTCTTTAATAACATTAAAAATATATTATTAAGTTTATACTTTAATAATGTATTCTTACAGACCTTAAATAATCTTGCACCAGTATGTAATAATTTCAACCCCACATCATGGCAGGCAAAGGAAACAAACAAAAAAAATCACGATAAAAAGGGATGAGGCCTGGAAAAACTGGTATAAAAATAGAACTCAGAATGCCCTCCAGCAATTTAGAAATTTTAGAAAACTTGTAAAACTCCATGTCAAACAGGATAAGCAAACATACTATACCAACCTGCAAGACAAACATAAACAACCCAAAAGGTTTTTGGTCATCATTAAATAAGCTATTCCACCCTGGCAAGGCCACTAGATCCTCACCGAAAGAAGACAATCCCCGGGATTCATGAAGCTCGGCGCAAGGCCGGCGTAAGGCCTGCGCCGGCGGTGCATGGAATATCCGGCGCAGTAGCGCCATATACATATTAATGAGAGTGCACCGGAATCACAGACACGTGCGTAGTGTACGTGAGCGAGCCCAGGTAGGATGCGCCTGGAGGCGTGTCTAAGCCGGCATGAGGTGAGCAACCTAATGTGCTGACAGCCACGGTCCGCCCACAATAGTAATGGCAGCAGCCAGGTCCTGTGCAGAATGAAACGCACGTACAGTATGCAACATAGTCCCCATCCCAAATTAACGGAGAAGCAAATAGAAGCCACGAAGGCATAAGTGTACCCGTCCAAGGAGCAAAGGATACGCATAAGACCGCGTTCGTCCCGCAATGCACTGTCAGTGTTTACACTCAGAGAAGGTGTACAGCCGCATGTCAGCACGCCACACCGACATAGGAGCAGCGACCAAGGTCACCACCTGTCCCACTTTGGTTGGGGCAGTCACTCCATGGACAGTTGTGTCCCGAAAAAACGTATTAGAAATGGCTGATGTGCTACGATTGTAGGACACAATGATATCCCGTATTTAATGTATTGGTAGCATGAATTGGTTATTTCTGTAACAGAAATACCTAAATGACACAAGAAACAGAATAAGCAAGGAAATTGCCACAATAATAAGCATATTATTTAGGCAAGCAAGTGAATTTCTATGCTATATAGTGACCGTTTGTATGTGTCGGCCTGTAAAGTCAGATGTGAGTCTCGGAAATATCCCAGATCGGAAAATGGAAAAGGTGGAAACCCCAGTAGCGACATGGGCATGGTCACCAGGGTTACCTGCTGTCCCAATGTGCCATGGACAGTCCCTGATTGGACAGTCGTGTCCCTGCAACAATCGTAAAATGGAAAATGACCTCCGATCCCCTGCCATGCAAATTCCGCAATATACATGTAAATAGTAGCATAAAACATATACATTACGATATGGAACACAGACATGGCATAAGAAAATAAATAAGGAACCCAAACGCTTACAGAATAAGCTCATAGTATGGCAAACAAGTGAAGTTCTGTCAACTGCACTAGCCCTGGGTATGTGTAGTCCTGCAAATTCCGGTGTCCACATAACATGCCCCACTATGGGCATTGGAAAAGGTGCCAACCATAATGGTCACAAGCAGTAGTGACAGTACATAGCCGGGTAGCTGTGCTGACATAACAACAGTAAGGAAGCAAGATACCTCAAACACAGGCAAACATGAGCATAGCAACATATCCCAGACCCAGCAACGTCTCTGTTGCATACACTGGATGGTGTATGATGAAGTGTAATATCCAGAAGCAGAACCCATGCATTCGGATGTACTACACAATAGCCTCATTGTACATGTCAGTCACACCCATGTATACCCCTGCACCCAAACCTGCTAGCATCCGTGTGCAGCTATACAACCACACACAATGTGCATACCTGAACTGTGGTAAGATGTTTGTGTTAGGCAATGCCACGCTGGCAAATACGCACCCACATGTCACCAACCCACCGCAGGTACAGATATGTAAATGGCTGCATGTGAATGTGTCAGCAGAATGTGTACATCCGCAGGTAGTATGTACCCGTCCAAACCATCTAGGTTTGCATACGACACGGTGCACATAACTGTACACATGTGGACAAGTCGGGTCGTTGGACCACCTCATCGATGATTATCTTTGCAGTGAAGTCGATCACATATAGCGGAACAGGTGCCTACCAAACAGGACGTCCTAACAGGGTGCTACAGGCAAAGAAGGGGAAACTGGGACATCACATGTGGAGATTAGCGTAGCTGGACGGACAAATACACACGGTCAAGGTAAAGGACGGAACAACATGCATATGGCCGGATGGATGTTGTTCGTAAAATATATAGAAACACATATGAAGTTCCAGTTTACACTCGAAATACTATATAATGTATTGAATTGTATCGCACAATATGGCAGTAGAACTAAGCCTGCATGTAATTGGTGAAGCTAAGCTGTACTGTGATGGAATTCTGAACCTGGCAGTAAGCAGTACAGCAGGCTCATGTCTGTCATCATTAATTATTTGCTGGGTTACAGAACAATAAATGTATGTACATGCATAACAGCACTCCTTCCCCAGAGGAGGATGGCCTTGTGAGCTCTATCGAAGATAGCAGTACAACTCCTTACCAGAGAGACAAAGCAACGTATTAAGAAATTAACTGTCCACTGTATCGTAACAGTCTAGGGTCCTTGAAACAGCTACAATCACAAAAGGATACTGTAATGTACAAGGTGCCTTGCAAGGCTGTGTTATTCCCATGAGAAAACAATTTAAAAGCACGACCCCAGCACCCACGTATGTATAGACTATTGCGGACCATAGTGATGGAAAGGCCCTGTGACCGACCACGTCAGTAAGGTGGGCAAAAGCTGATTGTAAACACTATATAAAGAAACTGCTTACTGTATAGAGTCAGACAAAACTCTCATACTTGGACTGTATATTATTTAGCCTGCCTGTGTACACTACTAAAACGTTCCGAACCCGAGCCACCTGTGTTATCGGCTGTCACTTAGAAAAGCCTACTGATAACTACAGTCTGGTTGTAACAACTTATTTCACATTGTGATCCTTGTAATCCGGAATTCCCTTGGTAAGCTACAGGTCAGAGTGCATGGCTGGTTAGACATGTACGCTGGAGAATATGCATAAATGGTTCTTCTTGAATGAAAAGACCTCCGACTGAATTGTGTGTAAAGAGGCTGTTTACTGTCTGATCTGTGGCTGAAAAGCGGAAAACTGGATCCCAAGAAGAAAACGTGCAGCCTTAAACAGGAGGCCCAGGTAAGGAGTGTCTGCCTTTTTGTGTCTATTGTAGATCAGGGACCAGACTACATTGTGTTTCTGTTAACAGTAGTGATATCGGTCAAGACCTACCCACATACTGTTAAATCTGAACATAGGTCAGGGGAACACACAGCAGAGTAAATAGTGATTGTAGACACTACAGTGGATACAGGGAAGGAGACACACGTGTTATGACAGAAGGGTACGTAGCAGTCGTGTAGAGGATATGGGAGATTATTGAAGCAACAGATCATGTGATCCGCTTTTGACGGGTGACGTGAAGAATATGCAATCGCAGAGAGCACATAATGTGAGTTACGCAGCAAAATGGGGTAATAAATATGACATTGATGGTATATTAGGCAACATATCGTTACTGAAACATTGTAATCCCTGAAAATTTGATGCATATGTTCCAAGGTAAACACCTGTTCCACCCTGAGAGGGATATGCCCTCTCTGGCCAGCCGTGTCCTGTAAATAAACCGAACAATTGTCAAATGTCCTGATATCTCAGGACAAACATTTCCCAGATATATATCAAAATGGTAGCATAAAACAGTAAATTTGTATGTGGAACAGCAAAATATAATAATAAACAGAATAAGCAACTGAAATGCTACAACAATTGGTCGCTCTCCTGGCAAAACGTGAATACCTGTCCTATGTACTGGCCGTGGGTATGCATTTTCCAGGCAAATTACACGCTCCGAACACTAATGTCCCACATTGTGCATTGGAAAAGGTGGCAGCCCTAAGATGTGCAGGCGACAAAACAGCGACAATTGGGTATCCGCCATGCACATCGGTGGACTGAGGTAGTGTACCGAAGGGAATAGAACACTACAAATGGCTAAGCATCATACGTACACAGAGAAGATCATAATACAGTAGTACTGATCGCCCCCCCCCCACAACACCCTACCACCGCAGATACCACATGCAGGATATTAAGCGGGAGGGCAGGCTAGTCCCCACATGTTATCCTGTGGCAACAGAGGTAGCACAACGAACAAATGTAATAGAAGCTATTGAAACCACATCCCGAACACGTAACATACCTAGGGACACCCGAGTAAGAACACAGTACTAAAACAGAGTGAGGATATCTGTCAATTAATTGAAGTACCGAACCATCATGCAGGACAGGAAGGCCAGGACCCAACCCCCGTAGCGTATAGACCGTGGACACCAGAAGATATCTGCAAAGTCATAGAGGGAATTCCCCATCCACAAAGTAATCGCTATTCACCATGCAATACCCCTGTATCTCCTGATCGGAAACCAAAAGGGGAATGGCAGATGGTACAGTATGTATAAGCTGTAAATCATGTAAGAATACTTAGGGTAGCATTGGTGCCAGACCCACACACTATATTCAATGCTATGAACATGCCACAGAAGTATCTTACCGTGGTACATATAAGCTATGCTTACTTTGCAATACCTATACATCCACATAGTCCGTATTGCTTTGCTTGTACAGTCAGGGTGACAGATACAGCCATACCCGGCTATCGCGGGGCTACTTTGAAAGTACAACGATATTCTCACAGGGGATGGCCAGCTACATTCCGCTCTCAACTCCACCCTCGGCCAGTCAAGCTCCACTTTAATTGGATGATATTCTGCTTGCGGCCCCTACCCAGCAGCAATGTATGGAAGATACAATAGCATTAATGAGATAATCAGCAGAACAGGGACATAAAGTAAGCAAGCATAAATTGCAACTACAGAGAATACAGGTCAATTACCTGGCATATCTGGTATCCAAGTAGGGTAGAACATCACATGACGATAGGAAGGTAGCAATATAATAAGCACACAAGCCAACTAACAAGAAGGGAATGATGTCGTGTCTGGGCCAACTAACACATGTTAAATCTGGATACCAAACAATGCTGTGGAATCCGCTGTATTGTTTGCCTTAACTTTTAATACACTTATGGCAGCACAACACATAGTACACCGGATTACAGTAGCAGAAACAGCGTTATGCAGACTAGAACGATTGATAGCCTCAACAGCTGTAGTAGGTCTCGTGAATAATCATAACACATGTTGTCAGACCGTAGATTGTAAGCGGAGATATATGACGTCAGTCTTGATGCAACAGCAGGGAAGTAAGCAACGCTAAATAGCTGACTACTCATTGCAGTTGGACACTGTGGCATGGTCAGTGCCACATTGTGTACAGGCAGTTGTTGTAGCACCCATGGCAGTACAGGCCCCGGCCGTAATGTTACTAGACCACCCTCTCACTGTGAGAATGTATCATGCAGTTGCGATCAATCTGCTGCAAGAGAAGATAGAATTCCTGACTCGTGCTAGACATTTGTCATGTCTGACCATACCACTGAGTCAACCTCACATGGTGATTGAACGTTGTACAACATGAAACCTATCATCGTCACGTCTGACACCTGTGTATGGCACACCACACAGTTGCCTATACGAAATGGATTAAATAACTACACACAGACATGATAACACTGATATACCCTTAGATGATGCAGAGGTGACAGTTAATGTGTACGGATCATGTAGACA